>NC_084894.1:14550615-14665615 GCF_958979055.1 Alnus glutinosa | reverse complement strand
ATAACAGATTAGAGCTAACTGAAATACCTCGATACGTTTATTAAAAGTTACTTAGGTTTATCTTTACATGCCATATGCACACTAGGTGCATCAAAATTAGTGCCACAGGCGGCACATAAGCATATAACATAAAACATGTCGAACATGACATTGTTATAAATATTTACATGCCATAAAACAAAATACATATAAGCGCAACTAGTAATTTCTAAGTTAGCACATGATAGTTCGTTGATGGTTTCAAAAACCATCAAAACTGGCATATGGGTCCTTGCCTTCGTTCTCCAGATCTGCATCAGTAACTATGGAAATATGACGTCATCATATTTACATAGACAAACAAGTGAGTCATCCATTTTCATAACTAAGTTACCATCAGATTAATAACAGTTCATAAATAATACAAATGCAAAGGTTGTATGAATGTGCATCGTAGTAACCATTTAGTTTGGTGTTTTATGATCATCTTTCTTCAGACCTCTCGTTCTTAGTATCCAAACCCGTTCATGTCCTTTGCCTCACACTTAAAGTCTTACCTGTTTGCACTAGAATCCTACCGGTCCCCGCATTAGTTATATATTAGGACTTTGGACTCACTCTGGGTCACTATGAACCCCTTGGATCCACTGACTAGCCTTCCTTCCACTTGCTACTACATCAGCTTGTTGATGGTTATCTCCTCAGCCCTTATATTAATTGGACACAACATGCAATGCATGAACAACCACATGCAATGAACACACACCACACAGTCTTAATGAAACATAGAATCATTCCTCAGTAAGTACATCCATACTTACTCTCCTTGGTGTAGTTTCTTAGCTCCTTTTCTGTAACAAATATATACAAAGAAGATGATATATACATCAGTCCTTTTTCCAATATTAAAAATGTGTATATTTTTACATCACTTTACTCATCATTTTTAGTTATCAATTAAAAGGTAATTACTTCATGTAACGACCCGCTTTTTACAAAAAAACGTAAGTAATTATATCTGGATAATTACGTGTCATTAACCATTCAGAGATGATAAATCTGGCAGTGAAAAATACAAATATCTTTTTTTTTTCAAACATTAGGGACAATTCCCTTACAATACATTTAGAGCTTTAACTGACATCCTCTAGAAATACATTAAAAGTCTTTACACTATTTACAAAGAAACATGTGTCACATATGACACTAAAGCATACATGGAACTTAATAAATACAAGTAAATGTCTAAACATGTTACACGCAAATAGTACAAATATTTATGAGTACAAAGTACTAAAATCCTAACTACACAACTTTAAATCTCTTAAGCTAGCAATTAATCCAATCCATAATCTTTAGAACCTGCGCAAACATCTATGAGAAGGTGGTTACCACCACAATCCCATAGTTCCATAAGTGAGCTAATTGTCATTCAACAACATCATGATTTATGCGTTATTTAAGGAACAGAGATATGACATAATGATGTAGTGATAGTTTTCATGCAAAGTTTAACAATTTAATATAGTCATTGCACTCCTCTCTTATAAGGGCCGTCCCCCCGGTCAACGTCTTTCTCGAGGCCATCCCCTCTACATTACATTTTGATTAACTTATTTTCGCACTAGCAGAGTACGTTCCACGTCACTCTACTAGCACTTTGAAAGCCGTCCCAATCAATATGAATTATTGTGTTTTCGGTTTCAGGCACATTTCCCATCCTGAACCTTTGGGAGACGTCGCGCCCAATATTAATAAGTTGATTATTAACAGTCTGCAATAATCAGTCACACGCATCCAATTAAAATAAAACATAAACACAACGCTACTGAAATCCAGTACTACCCTCAGTAAGTAATTTATACTTACAGCCCTTTCGTGCAATGACAGTTCATCATCTGCAACAAATACATATACATGTGCATACAAGGTCAATAATCATTCCTTTCTAGAAAACTCATGCCTAAACATGAATTCCATTTTTATACATAGACACATACATAGAAGCAATCATCTATTAATTGGAAAATCACTTACATTTATGAACACTTAACATGGTTAAATCTTAATATTTACTTAATCAATTAGCAAATCAATACTTTAGAATAACATCTAATCTAGGTCTTGAATAGCGCTTGGGTTCAATCTATAGTTCTTAATATCATTTTCTTTAGTACAGATAAATCAGCCAACAAGAAACTTATGCATATTTCTAACAAAACCTAATCACTTTTAGGGAACATCAATCCAAGCACCAAACCAATTAACAAAACATTTGTTTTAAAACATATTTAACTCTAACAATTATTGCAACCAACATATATTAGAAACCATAGTAAAACATCATACTCTATTTCCATAATTAATTACCAACAATCAAACATAATCAATACCCTAGAATATTACACAATTCTAGGTTTCAATAATATATATCAATCATCAATAATAAAACGCAAGCCCATTTAATTACAATAGGGAATACTTAATAAAAATTAGTTTAAACCAAACATGACAAGGCACAACAATTCATGCTTTACATAGATCGGGTCAACACATGATATATGACTTAACCCTAAATGGCCAAATAATAATAATACCCATAACCAAGCATACACTTACACTAATCCAAATAATACCTCATATCATAATTGATCAACAACAAAAGCCACCTAGAGTCTTAAATTCAGTTACCAATCCATTAGGACTACATTTAATCCATTCCAATTTAACTAAATATATCCCACATAAATATCTAGCCAATACCCCCAAATAATATTCCAATACCTATCCAACTGAAACAACCTAAAACAAATCTCCAAAACACTCATTTGGTCCAGCCTCTAGTCCAAAACAGTGAACACCAAAAACCATTCCTGGCTAAACATCACCAATATACACATAACTAGAACACTACTTGGCTAAACTCATCAAATCTCCCCTAGCCAACATAAAATCAATTGAATCCCAAATCAGTACACATATACATAGTCACAACAAGGGAAATTCTTGTTAAATACAACTAATAGGAATCTGAATTCCCAAATCATTAATCAATCCTAGAATTTTAACATAATCTGAAACAGGGACCCAAAACTACAATAATTTCCTCAAATCAGCCAACAACAGTGAAACCATCAAATATTCAATCGGCCAACAGTCTAAAAACACCCAAATGGTCACTGCCGACACCAACCAGCCAGAACAGGAACACAACATAGGGAACTCAACATCCAACAATACCCCATCATTAATCAATAAAATCCCCAAATCAATCCATAGAAAACCCCCAAAATCATAAACCCTAATTTCACAATAATCCAATCAATCCTCAAAATAAATTTATCATAGGTTGTTAGAAATTACCCCAGGGATTTTTCATAGCAAATCCACCGGAAAAGCCACTGATTCCGCCAGAAAAATCGTCGAAAAATGCATAGGAAGAACCGGGTCTTCCTCTCGGGTCTGACGGGTCACCGGGTCGGGTTTTCGGGTCAGGGGCTTCTGGCCTTCATTGATCAGCCGGAAAGTCTCCTTAGCCCGCCGGAAATCGGCGTCTGGCCACCGGACATGGAGGATCGGACCTTCGGGAGGATCGGGTCACACGGATTCTCTCGGATCCGTCGGGTTTGGCTTGTGGGTCGCGGGCTCACCGGAAATCGGCTCCCCTTGCTTCACCGGCGCCATCCTAGCTCCAACCATCACCGAACCGTCAAAGGATGGATCCTCCGATTCTCTTCCTCTCTCGATCTTACAGTCTCACTCTCTAATCTCTCGCTGTCTCATCTCTCTTCTCGAGTTCTCAGAATCTCTCCCTCATTCTCACTCTCTCGTCTCTGTCTCACTCTCTCCCTCTCGCTGTCTTTGTTTTCGGGCAAGAAGAACAGAGAAGAGGAATGAAGAAGGAAGAAGAAAGAAGAAGTAAAGAGGAAAGAAGAGGAGCCGGGTGTGCATTTTTACTGAGAGGTGTGGTTTATTTTATAAAAGATAGGATTAGATATTTTTTTTCCTAAAACTTATTGCTTAAACTTAGTAAAATATCAGTAGATATTTCTATATAACTTAATATTTAAGTTTTCACACAAATATCTTCCATAAAAATATCTCTTATAAGAATATCACTAGATATTTTATCTATTGATATTTTTACATTGATCTTTACCATTTATGTATAATTCCTTAAAATTATAAACTAAGGCCGTTTTGATTCTAGTTCGTTTCATTATCAATATTATTACCTCAATAATATTATTACACCATCAATATAGACATTGCAAATATATATATAATTTTTTTTTTATTGTACAATAATATTACGTACAGTAAATATTACACATTAATATTATTCGATAATATTATCGCATCAATTAATCCACTGATTAATTCAGTCTGTCTATTAATTAGTCTCGTAATATTATTAGAGTATAATAATATTATTCTTCATTTATAAAATTACAGTTTATAAATAATAAGACCAATGAACATTTATTTTCATAAATATCCATGTATTCCTTATTATTTATCGGGGATTAAAAATGCAGTGTTTAAAGCCACGTATTTTACTAACTGATGGATGTGAATATTGTTTCCAACAGTATTAAGCTGTTCAAGCGTCGAGTCTCTAGAATTGAATGCCAATTCTAGACTTGTCTATTTTATTCGGTCTTAAATCCTAATTTAAGACATTTTATATAATTACTTAAAATCTGGGGCGCTACACTTCAACATGAATCCTACAACGATTCATGAGAAAATATTACAATGTTTCATGTTTAAGCACCGAAACACAGTATAATGCTGTTGGTAATATAACACTTAAACATGAATCCTAATAGGATAATATTTTTATGTAAAGGGATAGGGAAATTAGCGGCATAGCCACTTTGTAGGAATACAATAAATTATAAAATAAATACGGGGGATTAAACCACTCCGTAGTAACGCAATAAATGATAAAATAAATACGGGGGATTAAACCACTGCGTAGTAACGCAATAAATGATAAAATAAATATGGGGGATCAAACCAACTCCATAGTAATAAATACAAATGAAATCAAATAGTAAGGAAGAGGTGTCAAGATTTACTTACCAATTTGATTTCGAGAGAAAAATGACTTCAAGAACACCAAAGTAGTCGTGTGGTAGAAGGAGAGAAAAAGGGAGAGAAAACCAAAGCCAAAGCTTTCTTGAAAGTTGTCTAGGATTTGTGTGGAAAAACAAAGAGCCATGCATGCTTATTTATAGGAGGAAAGTAGGGGTATTTAGGTCCAAAATGTAATAAAAGAATTAGCTTATGTGATAATGTCTTGCAAATTTGGATTTTAGAATTTTCGTCCAACTAGAGGGCAGCCTACTCTGAGAATTATTTTGATGGTCAAACCTACTTCGATTGACGTGAAATTTTGAGGGTAGATAGAGGACTTCATGACAAACATTTCATCTTTTTGGTTCGTCCCATTTTGGGTTTGTTTTGACTTAGTTCTAATCAAGTCAAAGTTTCTGTCTATAAAGCCAAAATATCTCATGATTATTCTTGAGATATCCTATCCTTTCATCATTACTCTTGTTTTTTATACATAAATGTTTCTAGAAGCATGGAGATATTTTTCTTGACAATTTTTTGTTTAATATCGACAGTTGGGTTATTTAGGCTCGGGTCAAAAAGTCAAGTGGTGGACTTTTTACTTACTTTTGCCACATGATAGATCTTTCTTTTGTAAGCACAATGGTTTTTGAATTATCTAAATCTGAGTCTGTTTGACCTATTTTCGGTTTAATCAAAGTTTAAAGCTTAAATGTTACTTTTAGGTTTTAAAGGGTTTTTAGGTTTTGATCTTTTAATTTTTCGAAACAACTTTAAGTTTGCTTATAAAAGCATGTGGATATTGTCTCCTCAACAATATCAATGATTTCTTAAGAGCTTGAAATTACTGGGCGTTACATTGGGTGTCCAGACGGGCAACTGTTTCTGTGTCTGAAAAGCAATTCTGAAAAATTCTCAAATTTTGGCAGGGACGTCCGGACGCTTGATATTTCCGTCTGGAAGATTATAATGGCTGTCTGGACAATTAATTTACATAATTTTTCATTAGCTTTCCAATGACACCAATTTCATCCCAATTTGATATTTGACCAAAAAGTTATGTTCAAAATACTCGTGGGTGTCCGGACGGCTTGACCGAGCGTCCGGACGGTCAACTGCAACTGCCTTTCCAAAATAGAGCTGAAAGCTTTCATAACAAGGCCACGTCTAGACGGTGTTGCCCTAACGTCCGAACGGTTGCACTTCAGCTGCACATAATTACCATAATAAGGCTTTGAGCGTCCGGACGCAGAAGTCTGATGTGCAGAGGGTTGAACTGGTGAATGCAATTTCCATATATGATGCTCGATCGTCCAGATCATGAAGACTGACGCCCGGACGGTTGAACTTTGTATGCACGACTTGCCTTATGGAGGACATCGTCCAGACGGGATCACACATTGTCCAGACGGTTTCAGCTGTCTTCCCATAACTGTGTCTTGGGGCAGAAACCCTAATGCTTGTCAAACACTGAATGGCATCCAAACGGTATAGCCACGTCGTCCGGACGGATTAACTGGAACACTGGGATATTCTCGAACTCTAAAGAGCATCTGGATGATTTTCCATTACGTCCGGATGGATGCAATCTTGAATAGTTCAAAGTTTCTAGACACTGATGGGCGTCCGAACGAAAAGATCTCATCGTTCGGACGGATGTTGCTGACTGAAGAGCGTCCAGAAGGAATACCACGTCGTCCGAACGGATGCAAGGGAACTGAACTGACTGATTTGAATTATGCACAGAGTCTTCTTGAAGCTCATAACTGAAGTGTAGACTTTGAATAAAACAGCATCCCTGTGAAGGCAGCAACATTACATAAAAGTGATTTTGTCGAACAGAATGTAGCCAACACAAAAACTAACAAACTCCCCCTTTGGCCATTCTGGGACAAAAATCACTTGACCGGTTAAAAATACAATCCTGGTCCAAATCAAAAATTACTCCCCCTTTTGTGTCACAATAGGACAAAGGTTAAAACAGAGTAAGAAGAAAAACCATGAAAATTGAAATTGTCTTCTACATAAAAGGCAAGTGTGTGCACAAAGTGTCAACAAAAATTAAGCACAGTAAATGACACAGAGATTTTTGTTGACGAAGTGGAAACTCAATCAAGAGAAAAACCACTCCGGGGTAGCCAAACCCAGGAATTCCACTATTCAGAAGACAAAGCTAGATACAAGATAGTAACACTCACATATACCCGATGTAGTGGTCGTACCTTGCTCTCTGACGTGTAACCCAACACGAACGCTTCCCAACCAGGTCTCCTACCTGAAGGGGTCTTCAATGGAATCCTTTACCTTAGGGTCAACCCCTAAGATAGACGTCAGATGTAGCACAGCAACAGCACACTTGAAATGACTTCAGAGGAAATATCACATCTTTGAGCAGTTGTGGAATTCAATACCGAATTCTTGTAGTTCTCAATGCCCAGGGGCCTCTATTTATAGGCTGGGGGCTCAAATGAGCGTCATGCAAAATATAGATGGGCGCCGTCTGGACAGTGGACATGGGCAGTCCGGACGGACAACTGTGCGACAGGATTTTCTGAAAATTTCGCTGAGAAATCTTTCCTGTTTAAGGGCCGTGTCCGGGCGGGATGCACATCGTCCGGACGGTAGCACGACCGCTGCAAGTAATTTCCTTATAAGGCTTCGCGCGTCCGAACCATGGGGGATGAGCGTCCGGACTGCTGAACTTCAACACGCAATTTCCATATCTGCTATGCGCGCGTCCAGACCATGAGAGGCAGTCGTCCGAACGGATGAAGCCGAATCGGCAATTTCCATTTTAGTTGCACGCTCATCCGGACCAAGACTGATAGGCATTCGGACCGGGATATTTGAATTTCGATTCTTGCCTTACGTAGACGCGTGTACGGACGGGATACCATATCGTCCGGACGGTCGAACGATCTTTCCTTTATCGGAACTTGGAAAGAATCTGAGACTGGTCGAGTACCGAGAGGAGTCTGGACATGCTGCTGAAACGTCCGGACGGATGCAAGCTGGATAGAACCTTCTCGACACAGTGGAGGGTCCGGACGGAAGTGAACGTCATCCGGACGGATGGAATAGTGGTCAGATGAGCGTCCGGACGGGATGGCTCGATCGTCCGGACGGCTGACAGGGAACCAAAATCTTCACGGTGCAAAGTCTTCTGAGAGAGCTCTGAATAGTGAAATCCCTGTTTACAGCATCTTTTCACATACAAGTGATTTTGTCCAAAACACAGAATGAGGCCAAAATACTAACAAACCAGACAAAAATTACTCCCCCTAAGTGTCTCAGAAGGACAAGGGTAAATAGAGGTATAATATCCATAGACAAAAACGTTCTAAAATCCAAAACAATAGGAAAATAGAGAAGAGTCTGCAAGTGGCCCAAAAAAGAGGAACAAAAATCCTCCAAGTACCAAATCCTGCTGAGCCTCTGAAATCAAGTAACGGAGAGAAATCCGTATAAAAAGCTGGATTTGTACTACTTCGGCTTCTAGCTTAGAAAGCAGGGAACCATGGACTGAAAACCGTCAATCTCTTGATTTTACAAGGCCTGAAACTGGTTATCAGCAGATTGACATCCTCTAAGCAACTAGTCTATAAGATAAATGAGGAGATTCACCACTGAACCTCTAACTGGTAAAGATCCGAGGGAATGCTACGGAAGGTTCTGCATGAGCTAGGGGAAAAAGCTCATCTTAATCCTGAGACCTTTGGAATTTGGACATCCAACTTCAACAATGGTTAGTTTTCCAAAGGATCCGTTTGTCAGATATTGTGCTGGGAGCTGCTGGATGATATATTCCAGAAAAGATTTAAACATAAATATTTCCAAAAATAACACCACAAAGAAATATTAGATCCTGTTAGTCCTAAAAAGAAAGTGGTATTATGACAGCTGTCAATTGGATGCCCAAGTATTGTAAAAGCAAAGATTGCAATCCAAATGATCCATATATATCAATATCAACCCAACATATAGACAAAATAGGATTTTCATGCACACTATCTCAAGAAAATATCCCAGCAAATATTCCAATATTCTAAAAGCACAAAAACTTAAAAGAATAACGGAAGACACAATGAAGATCATGGGATGAGAAGAGATGTGCAAAGAATGCCAAAATCTTGGGAGAAATCCACGAGAAAAACACACAACATGCCATGATAAATCAATAAAAATGGAAAGATAAGTGTATGGTAGAGAAAGAGATGCAAGTCTTAAACCTGTAGAGATCCCGTCTGGACATGTCACTTAACCATCGAATGACTACTGCTAGGACAGCGTACGGTAAGACTGTGCTTGTCTAGACGTAAGAATAGGTCCATCCGGACGCATCACACTGAAAATTTGAAACAGGAGAAAAATTTGCAGAAAATTTTTTTTCCCTAAAGTTAGCTTCAGAACACGCATGTATAATCAATTGATAAAATAGTCAAATAGCATTGCAAAAATATGCAAAGATATAAATGAGAGTTAAATATTCAAAAAGCACAAATTTCCCTACAGATAGAAATTTTAAATAGATTACTCAACTCATGCAATGCGTGTGTGTGTGTGAAGACTTTTCCCAAAAGGTATGAATTTAACTGATATGACAAAAAGCAACTAGATTTTTTGGACAAGAGAGAAAATCAATGAAAGATCAGTCAAAAGTCAAGCCTTATTAATTACTAGGGCCTAGCCACCCTCATCTAATACACTCCCTCTAAGATGCAGCACCTAATTGTTTTACTTGTACCATGAAGGACAAGGTAAAATTTTACTTGCACCATGAAGGACAAGATATAAATTCAGCATAGAGGCAGTTGTTAGTATTTTATATTGGCAACATTCTGGTTGACAAAACCACTTTATGTAATGGTTGCTTTTTAACAGGATTATCGGTTCTACTCAAAGTCTTCAAGTAATATGGACAATGTCTCATTTCATGCCATGTGTATGGTCACAAGTTTCTACGAAGATGTACATGACGATTCCATGTAATTTTCAATTCAGAACAGCCGGTTCTTGTGCAACCATCCGGACGGGCCTTTGAAGGTGTTTGAACGCCCCGCAGAGTATAGAAGCTTCGGCGTTGAAGACGTCCGGACGTCAGAGCAACACCGTCCGGACGCTAGGTCAAGCTTCTCCAATTTCTACACTGAGTTGGATTTCAATAGTCGACATTGTTTGGAAAGTTTCTGCAAGACGTTCGGATGACGTGACAACATGTCCGGACGATGTCCAGCATTCTAGAATATTCCAGGTATCCTTTACAAGCGTGGAAAGGAGATACAACGAAGATCGTCGGGACGCTCGACCAAGCCGTCCAGACGTGGACCTGATAAGGATAGAATTGTGCTATTTTGAAAAGGCAGTTGCAGTTAACCATTTGGACGAAAGGGCAACACCGTCTGGACGCTTTTTAGGTTTCCAGGAAGCTTTCTGCACATGTCTCAGTGTTTTTATCATAACTCTCTGCTCAAATATCGGATTGGGATGAAATTGGCATCATTGGAAAGCTAATGAAAAGATATACAACCTAAGTGTCTGGATAGCCAATAGAAACGTATGGACGCGCGTCCAAAACCGTCCGGACGCATTTCATGCTTCCAGGAAGATTTCTGCGCATGTCTCAGTGTTTTTATCATAACTCTTTGCTCGAGTATCGGATTGAGACGAAATTGGTGTCATTGGAAAGCTAAGAAACAATCCTACAACTTGTTAGTCTAGACGACATCTGGACGGCCCACCGTCCAGACGGAAAGAGAGTAGCGTCCGGACGGCCTCCGGGATTGCGCTGTTTCTGAAAAGATAACACAGAAATCCGTCTGGACGGGGCTAAATTCCGTCCAGACGGTTGACATTCAGAGTCCGTTTCTCAGCAGATTTAAGGTCTCTTGAAGCCTATAAATAGGGGGCTCTAGGCTTGTGTTTTAAACAGAATTCGATGGTGAATTCCATAGTGCTTTGAGAGGGTGTTTAGGGAGAATCGAAGATCTGCTAGCTCTCAAGTCGTTGCCAGTGTGTGTTCAAGTGTTAGTGTGAAGTCTATCTTAGGGGTCGGCCCTAAGGTAAAGGAATCCATCAAAAACCCCTTCAGGTGGACGATCTAGTTGGGAAGCGTTCATGTTGGGCTACACGTTAGAGTTAAAGGTATGACTACTGCATAGGGTTATGTGAGTACAAGTGTCTTGTGTTAGTTTTTGTGATGGCTACATTTTGTTGGACAAAATCACTTCTATGTAATGTTGCTGCTTTCACAGGGATGCAGCTTTATCCAGAGTTTACTCTTCGGCCATGTTCTTCAAGAAGATTCTGTGAAGTTTTCAAGGAAGTTTATTTCGATTCCCTGTCAGCCGTCCGGACGACATGGTATTCCGTCCGGACGCTCATCCGTCAGAAACATCCGTCTGGACGACGTGGTATTCTGTTCGGATGCTCTTCTGTCAAAGCATCATCCGTCCGTACTCCCATCAGTGTCTAGAAGCTTCGAACAGTTCAAGATTGCATCCGTCCGGACGTAGTGACAAATCGTCTGGACACACTTCAGAGTTCAAGAAGATCCCAGTGTTCCAGCGCATCTGTCTGGACGACGTGGTTATACCGTCCGAACTCCATTCAGTGTTTGACAAGAATTAGGGTTTCTACCTCAAGACACAGTTATGGGAAGATGGCTACTACCGTCCGGACGATGTGTGATCCCGTCCGGACAATGTCCTCTATAAGGTAAGAACGTGCATACCAAGTTCTACCATCCGGACGTCAGCCTTCATGGCCCGGACTATCAAGCTTCATATATAGAAATTGCGTGCACCAGTTCAACCATTCGGACGTCAGCCTTTAGGGTCTGGACGCTCAAAGCCTTTATATGGTAATGATGTGCAGCCGAAGTGCAATTGTCCGAACGATAAGGCATCACCGTCTGTGTTAGTATTTTGGCCTCATTCTATGTTTGGACAAAATCACTTTAAGTGTAAAGATACTGTAAACAGAGATTCCAATATTCAGAGTCTGCAAGTCAGAAGAATTCAAGTTCCCTGTCAACCGTTCGGACGATCGAGCCATCCCATCCGAACGCCCATTTGTCCACTGTTCCATTTGTCCGGACGACGTGTCATCCCGTCTGGACGCTAGACAGACCAGCATCATCCGTCCGGATGAAGTTTTCATTCCGTCCAGACCCCATACTGTATCAAGAAGTTTTTGTGCCAGCTTGCATCCATCCGGACGTTTCAGCAGCATGTCCGGACGCCTCCCAATAATCGATCAGTTTCTGATTTCTTTCCAAGTTCCAAGAAAGGGAAGATCAATCAACCATCCGGACGATGTGGTATCCCGTCCGGACGCGCGTCTCTGTAAGGCAAGAATCGCAATTCAAATATAACCGTCCGGACGTCTGAAATCTGTGGTCCGGACGTGCGTGCATCAATGAAGGAAATTGCCGATTCGACTTCAACCGTCTGGACGACTGCCTATCATGGTCCGGACGCGCGCATTACTGATATGGAAATTGCGTGTTGAAGAATAGCCGTCTGGACGCTCATCCCCCATGGTCCGGACGCTCGAGAGCCTTATAAGGAAATTACTTGCAGCAGACGTGCGACCGTCCGGACGATGTCCTTAAACAGGAAAGATTTCACCGCAAAATTTTTGAAAAATCTTGTCGCACAGTTGTCCGTCCGGACTGCCCTTTTCCACCGTCCGGACGGTGCCCAGGTATATTTTGCCTGACGCTCATTTGAGCCCCCAGCCTATAAATAGAGGCCCCTGGGCACTGAGAACAAAAAGAATTCGGTGTGAATTCCATTAGAGCTCAGAGAAGTCATCAATCCCTCTGAAGCTGTTTTACAAGTGTGCTGTGCTATAAACCGAAAGTCTATCTTAGAAGTCGGCTCTAAGGTAAGGAGTTCCATTGAAGACCCCTTCAGGTAGGTGAACCTGGTTGGGAAGCGTTCGTGTTGGGTTACACGACAGAGATCAAGGTGCGACCACTGCATCGGTACATGTGAGTGTTACTGTCTTGTATCTAGCTATGTCTTCTGAATAGTGGAATTCCTGGGTTTGGCTGCCCCGGAATGGTTTTTCTCTTAACTGAGTTTCCACTTCGTCAACAAAAATCTGTGTGTCATTTACTTTCCGCTGTGCTTTAATTTTTGTTGACACTTATGCACACACTTTATTTTTAGAGGTCAATTTCTTTTTTCAGTCTGGACGCGGCCTTATATGGAAGCTTTCAGTGCAACTTTGGAAAGGCGGTTGCAGTTGACCATCCGGACGCTCGGTCAAGCCGTCCGGACACCCTCGGGTATTTCAGTCACATCGTTTTACTCAAATATCGAATTGGGACGAAATCGGTGTCATTGGAAAGCTAAGAAAAATTTATGTAAATTGAGTGTCCGGACGACCATTAATAGCGTCCAGATGCAAAGATTTGCCCGTCTGGACGGTCCTATAGAAAATTCCAAAATTACTTTCCGGACAAGAAAAACTTGGCCCATTCGAACGGCCCTGGCTCCAGTCCGAACGCGCGTGCCTCAGACTCCGTTTTGGACACAATTTTGGGTTTCCAAAGCCTATAAATAAGAGGCTTGAGGCATGATTTCAACATATAATTCGGTGGTGAATTCTCTACAGCTTAGAGAGGGTGTTTAGGGAGATATTGAAGATCTGCTAGCTCTCTAGCTTTACCAGTGTGTGATTTGATCAGCTGTGAAATCTATCTTAGGGTTTGGCCCTAAGGTAAAGGATTCCATTGAAGACCCCTTCAGGTAGGAGACCTGGTTGGGAGGCGCTTGTGTTGGGTTACACGTTAGAGAGCAAGGTATGACCACTGCATCAGGGGTATGTGAGTGTTACTGCTTTGTATCTAGCTTTATCTTCTGAATAGTGGATATCTTGGGTTTGGCTATCCCGGAGTGGTTTTTCTGTTAATTGAGTTTCCACTTCGTCAACAAAATATTTGTCTCTAATTTTCGCTTTTAATATTTTGTTGCACACTGTTCACACACACTTGTTAAAATTAGAAGTCCATATAATTTTTCAATTGGTATCAGAGCAGGCACACTCCGTTGGAAGTATTTATTTTTTGAGTGTGACCTTCATCTCTTGTGACTTCTATTTTTTTATTACACCTTTTATCATGGATTTCTCTCAGTTATCTGAAGAAAATCATGATATTGAGCTCTCTAAAGTTTTTGCTAAATTGGATAGAATTGTTTCTCCAAAAGAGCTCAAAAAGGTGAAGCAAGAAAAAGAGTCTTTGATTGTTCAGTTATATGAATCACATGCTTTGATTGACTCTTTGAAATCTGAGAATACCATGCTGTTTAATATTATTGATACACTTGAGAATAAATTAAAAAAAATCCGAGGATCTTTTGAAAAAATTCTCAAGTGATAATTTGAAAAGCATGCTGTGTATTCATTCAGATATTTCAAACAAGCTTGGTTTAATTATTGATGATTTGAGTGCTTCTACTTCACATGCTTATGATTCTAAATTAGATTCTAGTATTATTAAGCATGTGATAGTAAACACAGTTTGTTTGGATAATTCTTCCTTGAATAATTGTGTGATGCCCAAGCCCAAGGAATCAAGAACACGAGGTAAGTTTATTCTTACTTGTCATAATTGTGGGAAAATTGGTCATATTAGGCCAAATTGTTATTTGTTGAAATCCCACAAGCCTTGGACTAAGCAGGATGTTACGAGGAAAAGTGAAGTTGATGATTCTTCCTCAGCAAAATATGACCCTCCGCATAGGAGACATATAAAAGGTAAGGGCAATGTTATTTGTAAGAATGCTAGCCATAATTTTGCAGAGAATGTCAAGAAGCATTCAAACAAAAGAAGCTTGCCCACCTGTCATCACTGCGGCATCACCGGTCACATCCGATCCAAATGTCCACAGCTCTAAAAGTTGAAGGTTCAGCGGAAGCTGCCAATAAGAGCTACATCAGGCACTCTACCTTCTACGACACTTCAGACTTCACGACATCAGCAGCAGTTTGTTCCTGCCTATCAGAGTGGCAAATCAAAGAAGAACAAACCAAGGCGCTACAAGAGGAAGCCACAGAAGCCCACTAGCAACCTTGGCTATGAAGGGTTGCTGAGCCTGATGCAAGATATGCTAAGGAGTATGGCCAATATGGATTCGACCCGCAAACCATCTCCACCAGTTAAGCAGGTATGGGTCAAGAAGGATGAGACCATTAACCCCATGAGGGGGAATGAACACACCTAGCGAAGGTGTTCATGCCTAGGATTCGGTTCCTAATCCTAAGGCATCATGCTTGATTGCTTGCACTTTTACTTGTTATATTTGTGTGCTTACTATGCAATCTAGGAACCAGTTTGTTGTGCCCCCTATTCTCTTGAGAGAGCATTGCAGGTACTTGTTGGGAAAGACAGAAAAAGCAAGTCGAGTGACTGTTTTTCTGTATTGGCATCATCAGGTTTGATCTTGCCTTGCATATGATGTCTTTTCCATATTGTATTTTTTTAATTTAAAAAAAAAAATGGGGAGAATTTGGTGGATATTTTTTCTTGGCATATCAGATAATTGCATGTATTTTCTCCTGATATCTCAATTCTTTGGGTATTAATTTACTTTGCTTAGATATAGTTAAGAGTTTCTGACTATAATTTGCCAAGTGTTTTCCTGTATATGCGAAAATTGGATAGCTTCTTTTCTCATGCGATGAAAAATGTGCACTATCCACGACTCCCCTAAAGGTACATCTTTCATTCTCTGACTTTTTGTTTCTAGAAATTCTAGATAAGAGAAGAGGTATTTTATAAGATGGCCAAATTGCCCACATGCTAGTTGAACCTAGAACCTAAAAACTCTGGCATTCCCTTTAGATTGCAGCACCATAAGAATCAAGCAGTAAATCATATGAATTATGCACTTTAAATTGTATATTCACTGCTTATGTGCTGAATTTGCTATATGCCTTGCCCTCTACGTGCAAGTAAAAAATTTTACTTTGTCCTTCATGGTACAAGTAAAACAATTAGGTGCTGCATCTCAGGGGGAGTGTATCAGATGAGGGTGGCTAGGCCCTAGTAAGTTATAAGGTTTGACTTTTGGCTAATCTGTCACAGATTTTCTCTCTTGTCTAGAAAATCTAGTTGCTCTTTGTCATTTCTGTAATAGTCATACCTTATGGGTTAAGTCTTCACACACACATGCATTGCATGAGTTGAGCTGTCTATTTGAATTTTCTATGTCCAGGAAAATGTTTATACTGATTGAACTCTCAACTCTCTTTTATATCTCTGCTTAGTTTTGAGATGCTCCCTGATTGTGTTATCAGTGGATTATACATGCATGCTCTGAAACTGACTTGAGAAAAATTAAAATTCTGTAAATTTTTCTTTAGTCTTCTGTTTTTCAATGTGAAGCGTCCGGACGAACATATTCTTATGTCATGACAAGCGCAGTCTTGCATATGCTGACCTTACAATTGCCATCTGGATGGTTAAGTGACACATCCGGACAGGATCTCTACAGGTTTAAGACTTGCGTCTCTTTCTCTGCCATACACACATCTTTGCATTTTTATTGATTTATCATGGCATCTTGTGTGTTTTTCTCATGGATTTCTCCCGAGATTTTGGCATTTTTTGCACATCTCTTTTCATCCCATGATCTTCATTGTGTCTTCCGTTATTCTTTTAAGTCTTTGTGCTTTTAGAATATTGGAATATTTGTTGGGATATTTTCTTGAGATAGTGTGCATGAAAATCCTTCTCTATCTGTGTTGGGTTGATCATGATATATTTATGCATTATGAGTAGTTGCATTGCTTATATTTCTCTTTGACATCCATTTGACAGCCGTGTTAAATACCACATTATTTTTGGAACTAACAGGATCTAATGGTATTTTTGGAGATATTTCTGGTTGGTTTTGATTTAGGAATATGATATCCAGCGGCTCCCAGCACAATGTTTGACAGATGGATCCTTTGGAAAAATGACTGTTGTTGAAGTTAGATGTTCAAATTCCAAAGGTCTCAGGATTAAGATGAGTTTTTCCCCAGCTCATGCAGAGCCCTTCGTAGCATTCCCTCAGATCTGCATCAGTCAGAGGTTCAGTGGTGAATCTCCTCAGTTATCTTGCAGACCAGTTGCTTAGAGGATGTCAATCTTCGGATAACCAGGTTCAGGCTTTGCAAAATCAAGAGATTGAAGATTTTCAGTCCGTGGTTCCCGGCTTCCTGAGCTAGAAGCCGAAGTAATACAAATCCAGCTTTTACAGATTTCTCTCTGTTACTTGATTTCTGTGGATTAGCAGGATTTGGTACTTGGAGGATTTCTGTTCCTCTCTTTTGAGCCACTTGCAGACTTTTCTCTATTTTCCTATTGTTTTGGATTTTAGAAAGTTTTTTTGTCTGTGGATATTATTACTCTGTTTACCCTTGTACTTTTGAGACTTTGAGGGGGAGTAATTGTTGTGTGGTTTTTCTCATTACTCTGTTTTACCCTTTGTCCCTTTGTGACAAAAAGGGGGAGTAATTGTTGATTTGGACAGGGATTGTATTTTTAACCGGTCAAGTGATTTTTATCCCAGAATGGCCAAAGGGGGAGTTTGTTAGTTTTTGTGTTGGCTACATTTTGTTGGACAAAATCACTTCTATGTAATGTTGTTGCTTTCACAGGGATGCTACTTTATCCAGAGTCTACTCTTCGGCCATGTTCTTCAAGAAGATTCTGTGAAGTTTTCAAGGTAGTTTATTTCGGTTCCCTATCAGCCATCTGGACAACATGGTATTCCATCTGGACGCTCATCCGTCAGCAACATCTGTTCGGATGACATGGTATTCTATCCAGACGCTCTTCTGTCAAAGCATCATCCGTCCGGACGACGAGAACTTTCCGTCCGGACTCCCATCAGTGTCTAGAAGCTTCGAACAGTTCAAGATTGCATCCGTTCGGACGTAATGGTAAATCATTCGGATGCTCTTCAGAGTTCGATAAGATCCCAGTGTTCCAGCACATCCGTCTGGACGACGTGGTTATACCGTCCGGACGCCATTCAGTGTTTGACAAGAATTAGGGTTTCTGCCTAAAGACACAGTTTTGGAAGATGGCTGCTACCATCCGGACGATGTGTGATTCCGTCCGGACGATGTCCTCTATAAGGCAAGAATGTGCATATCAATTTCAACCGTCCGGACGTCAGCCTTCATGGTCCGAACGATCAAGCTTCATATATGGAAATTGTGTGCACCAGTTCAACTGTCCGGATGGCAGCCTTTAGGGTTCGGACCCTCAAAGCCTTTATATGGTAATGACGTGCAGCCGAAGTGCAACTGTCCGGACGATAGGGCATCACCGTCCAGACGCGGCCTTATATGGAAGCTTTCAGTGCAACTTTGGAAAGGCGGTTGCAGTTGACCGTCTGTATACTCGGTCAAGCCGTCCGGACACCCTCGAGTATTTCGGTCACAACTTTTTGCTCAAATATCGGATTGGGATGAATCCAGACGGCCATTAATAGCGTCTGGACGGACTCCGTACGGATGGAAAGATTTGCCCGTCCGGACGGTCCTGCAGAAAATTCCAGAATTACTTTCCAGACAAGAAAAACTTGGCCCGTTCGGATGGCCCTGGCTCCCGTCCGAACGCCCGTACCTCAGGCAGCCCGGAGTGGGTTTCCAAAGCCTATAAATAAGAGGCTTGAGGCATGCTTTCAACATATAAATCGGTGGTGAATTCTCCATAGCTTAGAGAGGGTGTTTAGGGAGATATTGAAGATCTGCTAGCTCTCGAGCTTTGCCAGTGTGTGATTTGATCAGCTGTGAAGTCTATCTTAGGTGTTGGCCCTAAGGTAAAGGATTCCATTGAAGACCCCTTCAGGTAGGAGACCTGGTTGGGAGGTGCTCGTGTTGGGTTACATGTTAAAGAGCAAGGTACGACCACTGCATTAGGGGTATGTGAGTGTTACTGCTTTGTATCTAGCTTTGTCTTCTGAATAGTGGATATCCTAGGTTTGGCTGCCCTGTAGTGGTTTTTCTCTTAATTGAGTGTCCACTTCTTCAATAAAATATTTGTCTCCTTTAATTTTTGCTTTTAATATTTTGTTGCACACTGTTCACACACATTTGTTAAAATTAGAAGTCCATATAATTTTTCATCTTGTAACTAGCTTTGTTTTTGGATAGTGGATTTCCTTGGTTTGGCAGCCCGAAGTGGTTTTTTCTCTTCATAGAGTTTCCACTTCGTAACAAATAGCTTATCTTATTTAAATTCCGCATTGAAGATATTTGTTTGCACACCAACACACACTCTTGGTTTAAATTATAAGTCAATAAAATATTTTCGGTAGTGAATATAAGCATAGAATTCACAAGAATAACTGTTTGTTTCCTTTAGTGCTGCAACCTAGAGAGAGTGCTAGAATTTTTAGGTTCTAAGTTCAAGTAGCATATTGGTCAATTTTACCATTGTTAGTATTTTGGCCTCATTCTGTGTTTGGACAAAATCACTTATGTGTAAAGATGTTGTAAACAGGGATTCCACTTGTTAGAGCATTTTCAGAAGACTCTTCATTACAAAAAAGATAGAAGATTTCAGATTCCTTGTCAGCCGTCCGGACGACGTGTCATCCCGTCCGGACGTCCATCTGTCCACTGTTCCATCCATCCGGACGACGTGTTCACCCCGACCGGACACCAGACAGACCAGCATCATTCGTCCGGACGACGTATCTTTCCGTCCGGACCCTCTACTGTATCTAAAAGCCTCTGTTCCAGTTTGCACCCTTCCAGACCTCTCAGCAGCCCGTCCAGACGCCCATCAGTGATCGATCAGCTTCAGATTCTTTCCAAGTTGAGAATATGGGAAGATTGATACACCGTCCGGACGATGTGGTTTCCCGTCCGGACTCTCTCATACATAAGGCAAGAATCGCAATTCAAATATCACCGTTCAGACGTCAGTCAGCCTTGGTCCGGACGCGCTTGCAACTAATATGGAAATTGCCGATTCGGCTTCAACCGTCCAGACGTCTGCCTCTCATGGTCCGAACGCGCATAGCAGATATGGAAATTGCGTGTTGAAGAATTGCCATCCGAACGTTCATCCCCCTTGGTCCGGACATGCTAAGCCTTATATGGAAATTACTTGCAGCGGACGTGCGATCGTCCGGACGTGGCTCTTAAACATGAAAGATTTTCAGTGAAATTTTTGGAAAATCCTGTCTCACAGTTGTCCGTCCGGAAGGCTCAGATTCACCGTCCGGACGGCGTCCGTACATATTACAGCAGTCGCCCATTTTGCACCTCATCCTATAAATAGAGGCCCCTGGACATTGAGAACTGCAAGAATTCGGTATTGAATTCCATAAGAGCTCAGAGAAGTTCAAGATCCCTCTGAAGCCGTTACAAGTGTGCTGAGCTACATCTAAAGTCTATCTTAAAGGTCGGCTTTAAGGTAAAGGATTCCATTGAAGACCCCTTCAGGTAGGATACCTGGTTGGGAAGCATTCGTGTTAGGTTACACGTCAGAGAGCAAGGTATGACCACTGCATCGGGTTAATGTGAGTGTTACTATCTTGTATCTAGCTTTGTCTTTTGAATAGTGGAATTCTTGGGTTTGGCTGCCCCGGAGTGGTTTTTCTCTTGATTGAGTTTCCACTTCGTCAACAAAAATCTGTGAGTCTTTTATTTTCCGCTGTGCTTAATTGTTGTTGACACTTGTGCACACGCTTTACTTTTAGAAGTCAATTTCGATTTTCAATGGGTATAAGAGCAGGCACACTCCATTGAAAGGATTTATTTCCTGAGTGTGATCCTCATCTCTTGTGACTTCTATTTTTTTTATTACACCTTTCATCATGGATTTCTCTCGGTTATCTGAAGAAAATCATGATATTCAGCTGTCTAAAGTTTTTGCTAAAATAGATAAAATTGTTTCTCCAAAAGAGCTCAAAGGGTGAAGCAAGAAAAGGAGTCTTTGATTGTTCAGTTATCTGAATCACATGCTTTCATTGACTCTTTGAGATCTGAGAATACCATGCTATTTAACATTATTGACACACTTGAGAATAAATTAAAAGAATCTGAGGATCTCTTGAAAAAAATTCTCAAGTGATAATTTGAAAAGCATGCTTTGTATTCATTCAGATATTTCTAACAAGCCTGCTTCAATTGTTGATGATATGAGTACTTCTACTTCACATGCTTCTGATTCTGAAATAGATTCTATTGATATTAAACCTGTGATAGTAGATACAGCTTGTTTAGAAAACTCTTGCTTAACTAATCATGTGATGCCAAAATCCAAAGATACAGGTACACAAGCTCATGGTAAGTTTGTCCTCACTTGTCATAATTGTGGGAAGATTGGTCATATTAGGCCAAATTGTTATTTGTTGAAATCCCACAGGCTTTGGATTAAGCAGGATGCTCTAAGGAAAAGTGAAGTTGAACATTCTTCCTCAGCAAAATATGTCCCTCCACATAGGAGACATATAAAAGGTAAGGACAATGTTATTTTTAAGAATGCTATCTATAATTCTGCAGAGAATGTCAAGAAGCATTCAAGCAAAAGAAGCTTGCCCACCTGCCATCACTGCAGCATCACCGGTCACATCCGACTCAAGTGTCTACAACTCCAGGCTCAAAAGCCAAAGAAGCTGCCAACAAGACCTACATCAGGCACTCTACCACCTACGACACTTCAGGCTTCACGGCATCAGCAGCAGTTTGTTCCTGCCTATCAGAGTGGCAAATCAAAGAAGAACAAACCAAGACGCTACAAGAGGAAGCCGCAGTAGCCCACTAGCAACCATGGCTATGAAGGGTTGCTGAGCCTGATGCAAGATATGCTAAGGAGTATGGCCAATATGGACATGACCCGCAAACCATCTCCACGGGTTAAGCAGGTATGGGTCAAGAAGGATGAGACCATTCACCCCATGAGGGGGAATGAACGCACCTAGCAGGAGAAGGTGTTCATGCCTAGGATTCGGTTACTAATCCTAAGGCACCAGGTTTTATTGCTTGCACTTTTACTTGTTATATTTGTGTGCTTACTATGCAATCAAGGAACCAGTTTGTTGTGCCCCCTATGTCTCTTGAGAGAACTTTGCAGGTATTTTTTTTGGGGAAGACAGAAAAAGCAGGTTGAGCGACTGTTTTTCTGTATTAGCATCATCGAGCATCCACAGGTTTGATCTTGTCTTTGCATATGTTGTCATTTCCATATTGCATGTTTTTGTTTGTGTTCTTTTCTTTAAATAATAATAATAATCATAAATATATATATATATATATATGGGGAGAGTTTGCAGGATATTTTTTTTTGGCTTATTAGATATTGCATTTATTTTTGCCTGATATCTCAATTATGTAAGCATTAATCTACTCTGCTTAGATATAATTGAGAGTTTATGACTATATTGGCCAAGTGTTTTTCCTGTTTTTGCAAAAGTAGGATAGGTTCTTTCCTCACGCGATGAAAAAGTGCACTATTCTGGGCTCCCCTAAAGGTACATATTTCCTTCTCTGACCTTTTGCTTTTAGAAATTTTGGATAAGAGAAGAAGTCCTTGATAAGATGACCAAATTGACCTCATGCTAGTTGAACCTAGAGCCTAAAAACTCGGGCACTCCCTACAGCTTGCAGCAACATAAGAAACAAGCAGTTAATAATATGAATTCTATGCTTTAAAGTATATATTCACTGCTTATGTGCTACATTTGCCTTATGCCTTGCCCTCTACGTGCAAGTAAAACATTTACGTTGTCCTTCATGGTACAAGTAAATCACTTAGGTGCTGCATCTCAGGGGGAGTGTATCTGATGAGGTGGCTGGGCCCTAGCAAGTTATAAGGTTTGACTTTGGGCTAATCTGTCACTGATTTTCTCTCCTATCTAGAAAATCTAGTTGCTCTATGTCATTTCATCGAAAGTCATACCTTGTGGGAAAAGAGTCTTCACACACACACACATGCATTGAGTGAGTTGAGTTGTCTATTTGAATTTTCTAGGACCAAGAAAAATATTTGTGCTAATTGAAATCTCAACTCTCTTTTATATCTCTGTTTAGTTTTGAGATGCTCTTTGATTGTGTTATCAGTTGATTATACATGCATGTTCTGACACTGACTTGAGAAAATTTGATCTCTGTCAAATTTTCCTCAGTTTTTTTTTTTTTTTTTTTTTTTTTTTTTTTTTTTTTTTTTTTTTTTTTTTTTTTTTTTTTTTTTTTTTTTTCTGGTGTTTCAGTGTGGAGCATCCGGACGGTCTCTCTTGGTGTCCGGAAGGGTAGAGTTTAGCTGTTCGAACGGTTCCCTTTCTGGAGTCCAAACGGATGGCGTTTTATAGTCCGAATGGGATCTGTTACACGTCCGGACGTGAGTTGTCACTTTCGGGCGGACGAGTAATTTAATTCGTCCGGACGCGCGTAACCGTTTTGCTCCTTTCCGAGGCAGCGCGCGTCCGGACGTCATCAAAACACCGTCCGGACGGGTACCCTACAGAGACTATAAAACCCCCTTTGCTCGCCGTTCTCTCCCCCATACCCCACAAATCTGACTTTTGGCTGAGTGTGAGTAACTGTTTTTTTGTGAGCTTTTGGGTGTCTTTTTGCATATTCCTCTCACATTCCAGGTATTTTTTTCTTGTCTTATTTCTTTCAGTTTATTTTGCAACTGTTAGAATCTTTTTTTTTTTTGGAATGTTTTTGGGATGCATATATCTGCCATGCTGAATTTTTTTTTTTTTGACTTAATTATTCTTTGTCTTTATTTATACAAAAGTCCTTTTTACTGATGTTATTCTGCCAAATTTTTGTTACCCTAACAAGAATATTTTTTTTGGATTATTTTTGGCAAAAATTCTTGTTGGTTCTTTTGCAGAATCATGTCTGCTATCAGCTCCCAGCGCAGGGTCCGCCAAAGGATAGAGGAAGAGCAGAGTGCATTCCAAGCCAACATCATGGACCGCAATGTCCTCACTAAGCGGAATGTGGTCCGTGCTGACATCATGGTGCCTCCATTGGATAGCATTTATGAGACTATCTAGACCTACAATTGGGGGTATCTCTACACGTGTGCCTGCATCGTCCTCACTAGGCTAGTCAGGCTCTTCTATGCCAACCTTGAGGTGGCTCAAGATGATGAGCGTGGGATGGTACTGCAGTCCACTGTTGACGGACACATCATCACTGTAGATCCCCATATCATCAGTCAGTTCATCGGGGTACCAGTCCTTGATCTGCCTGCCAGTCCTTACAATGAGGTGATGCTTCCTCCCTCTATGGACGATCTCCGAGAGTTCTTCCATGCCGTTCCACAGGGTGAGGGGCGTCATACCAACATCAGGATTGGTGCACTTGCTCCGGCTCATCGTATGTTGGCCAAAATTGTTAAGCACAATCTCTAGCCAGTTGCCAGACGCAATGATCTGATATTGAAAAGGGCCCAGTTTGTTTATGTTGTTCATCTTCGCTTGCCTTTCTGTCTTTGCAAGCACATTCTAGGAGTCATGCTCGAGGCTCGTGATGAGAGCAATACCGGTCTCTCCTTTGGCTGCCTAATCACTCAGATCATCCTTCAGACGGGTATCAATGTTAATGGAGAGCCTCAGATGAAGATCCAGTAGCCCCTCAGCAAACAGACATTGATGAAGTTGAATGCGTAGCTACGACGAGATGATTCTGATGATGACATGCCTGCTGCTATGCATGTTACTTTTCCAGACGTGGCTTCATCCTCTCATACCGTCCCGCCATCTGAGCCAGAGGTAAATTATTCTCAGACCATGGAGGCCTTAGCTGCCATTCAGGGAGGAATGACCACCATGCAGCAGTCCATCTCCTCCTTGTAGCTAGAGGTGCGGTCTATCAACAAGTGGGTGGAGCAGACCCATTTGGACCTCCAAGGGTGCCTTCGAGTTCATCACCCTGGCAGTAGTGATGATGCAGCTCAGACTGTACACAAGCCAGAGGATGTTTGATTTTATTTCCCTCTGTTTTACTGTCTCTTTTTGTGTGTTTTTTTAGACTTTTTGTTATTTTCTGTTATTTTGTTAAACTCTTAAAACTTATATTACTCTGTTTACCCGGGTCCTTCTAAGACCGTTAGGGGGAGTAATTTCTACTGTAGTTGGTTTTTATTACTCTGTTTTACCCTTTGTCCCTTTGTGACAAAAATGGGGAGTAATTTTTATTTTTGGACCGGGAATGTATTTCCAAAACAGTAAAGTGATTTTTGTCCCAGAATGGCCAAAGGGGGAGTTTGTTGGTATTTTGGCCTCATTCTGTGTTTGGACAAAATCACTTATGTGTAAAGATGCTGTAAACAGGGATTCCACTTGTTAGAGCATTTTCAGAAGACTCTGCACTGTGAAAAAGATAGAAGATTTTCAGATTCCCTGTCAGCCGTCCTGATGACGTGTCATCCCGTCCGGACGTCCATCTGTCCACTATTCCATCCTTCCGGACCACGTATTCACCCCGACCGGACGCCAGACAGACCAGTATCATCCATCCGGATGACGTATCTTTCCGTCTGGACCCTCTACTGTATCAAGAAGCTTAAGTTCCAGCTTGCATCCATCCGGACCTCTCAGCAACCCGTCCGGACGTCCATCAGTGATCGATCTGCTTCAGATTCTTTCCAAGTTCAGAATATGGGAAGATTGATACATTGTCTGGACGATGTGGTTTCCCGTCCGGACTCTCTCATACATAAGGCAAGAATTGCAATTCAAATATCATCTTCCGGACATCAGTCAGCCTTGGTCCGGACGCGCATGCAGCTAATATTGAAATTGCCGATTCGACTTCAACCGTCCGGACGTCTGCCTCTCATAGTCCGGACGCACGCATAGTAGATATGGAAATTACGTGCTGAAGAATTGCTGTCCAAACGTTCATCCCCCTTGGTCCGGACGCACTAAGCCTTATATGGAAATTACTTGCAGTGGACGTGCGACCGTCCGGACGTCAGTGTCTCACCGTCCGGACGCGTCTATTAAACATGAAAGATTTTCAGCGAAATTTTTAGAAAATCCTATCGCACAGTTGTCCGTCCGGACGGCGTCCGTACATATTACAGCAGTCGCCCATTCTGCACCTCAGCCAATAAATAGAGGCCTCTGGGCATTGAGAACTGCAAGAATTCGGTATTGAATTCCACAAGAGCTCAGAGAAGTTCAAGATCACTCTGAAGCCGTTACAAGTGTGCTGCGCTACATCGGAAGTCTATCTTAGAGGTCAGCTCTAAGGTCAAGGATTCCATTAAAGACCCCTTCAGGTAAGAGACCTGGTTGGTAAGCATTCTTGTTGGGTTACACGTCAGAGTGCAAGGTACGACCACTGCATTGGGTTAATGTGATTGTTACTATCTTGTATCTAGCTTTGTCTTCTGAATAGTGGAATCCCTGTGTTTGGCTGCCCCGGAGTGGTTTTTCTCTTGATTGAGTTTCCACTTCGTCAACAAAAATCTCTGTGTCTTTAATTTTCCGCTGTGCTTAATTTTTGTTGACACTTGTGCACATACTTTACTTTTAGAAGTCAATTTCGATTTTCAACCATCTTATCAACATCTCTCTCATTAGAATTTCCAGAAGGAAGAAGTCTCTGAGGAAAATTGTTAGTATTTTGGCCTCATTCTGTGTTTGGACAAAATCACTTATATGTAAGGATGCTGCAAACAGGGATTCCACTATTCAGAGTGAAGTCAGAAGAATTTCAAAGTTCCCTGTCAGCCGTCCGGACGATGTGTCATCCCGTCCGGACGCCCATCTGTCTACTGCTCCATCCGTCCGGACGATGTGTCATCCCGTCCAGACGCCAGACACTCCAGCATCATCCGTCCGGACGACGTGCTTCTTCCGTCCGGACACTTCACTGTATTGAGAAGCTTCTGTGCCAGCTTGCTCCGTCCGGACGTTTCAGCAGCACTTCCGGATGCCTATCAGTTCTCGAACGGTTCACTGATTCTTTCCAAGTTCCAAGAAAGGGAAGATCAATCAACCGTCCGGACGATGTGGTATACCGTCCGGACTCGTATTTCGGTAAGGCAAGAATCGCAGTTCAAAATGAACCGTCCGGACATCTGACAGCTGTGGTCCGGACGCTGGTGCATCGTATATGGTAACTGACGATTCGACTTCAACAGTCCGGACGTCTCCCCCTTATGGTCCGGACGCACACGCATCAGATATGGAAATTGCGTGCTGAAGTTTAGCCATCCAGACGCTCCTGCCCCTTGGTCCGGACGTGCGAAGCCTGTATGGAATTACTTGCAGCGGACGTATGTCCGTCCGGACGATCGAGCCATCCCGTCCGGACGATGTTCTTATATAGGAAAGATTTATCCACGAAAATTTCGGAAAATCCTGTCGCACAGTTGTCCGTCCGGACGGTCATGGTCCACCGTCAGGACGGCTCACAGGCTTAGTTTGCCTGACGCTCATTCTAACCCCCAAACTATAAATAGGGGTCCTTGGGCACTTAGAGGTGCAAGAATTCGGTGTGAATTCCATTAGAGCTCAGAGACGTGTTATTTCCTCTAGAGCCGTTTTTCAAGTGTGCTGCGTTATAAATCGAAGTCTATCTTAGAGGTCGACTCTAAGGTAAGGACTTCCATTGAAGACCCCTTCAGGTAGGTGAACCTGGTTGGGAAGCGTTCGTGTTGGGTTACACGTCAGAGATCAAGGTACGACCACTGCATCGGTACATGTGAGTGTTACTATCTTGTATCTAGCTTTGTCTTTTGAATAGTGGAATTCCTGGGTTTGGCTGCCCCGGAGTGGTTTTTCTCTTAACTGAGTTTCCACTTCGTCAACAAAAATCTCTGTGCCATTTACTTTCCACTATGCCTTAATTTTTGTTGACACTTATGCACACACTTTACTCTTAGAAGTCATTTCAATTTTTCAATTGGTATCAGAGCTTGGTACATTCTGAGAAGATTAATTTCTTGAGTGTTTTTATTTTTTTTTTACTTCTATCATGTCTGAATTGAGTATGGATAATGTTGTTTCTATTTCTCATGATATGAATGTGCATAGAACCATGTTTACTAAGCCTATCATGTCTCATACTCAATCTGGTCCTAAAGGAAAAAGGGTATGTCAATCTATACCTACTTGATGTAATCACTGTGGTATTATTGGTCATACTCGTTCAAATTGTTTTCAAATTAGGTCTCAGAAACCTTGGAAAAAAACCCTGATCCTTAGAAAAGATGAACCAGGTTTGGAAGAACAAGTTAGAATGTTGAGTGATCAAATGAAACTCATTAGTGAGAAGTTAGCATCCCTCACCCCTAATGAGCTAAAATCTGTCCTGGTTAACAATCAAAAATTTTCCAAACAAGTCTGGGTTAAAAAGGAAGATAATCTGTGTTTAGTCTCTCATACTGCACTAAAAATTCTTGATACTTGTTTGTGGTATTTGGATAGTGGTTGTTCTAAGCACATGACAGGTGATAAGACTCTGCTCAAAGAAGTTCAGATGGGAAAAGGCGGGCGAATCACCTATGGAGATGGGAGCCAATCCAGAGTCATCGGTAAAGGGATCATCGACATCCCAGGCCTTGGAACATCTCAAGAAGCCTTGTATGTTGAAGGGCTCAAGGCGAATCTCCTCAGCATCAGCCAGTTCTGTGATAATGACTTGGTGGTGCAATTCTCCAAGAAGGAATGTAATATATTTGACAGCAGTGGCAAATGGCTCATGGGAGGAGAAAGAACTGCTGACAATTGCTACGGCCTTGCTAGTTTGACTGCAGACCCTCAGATCTTCTGCAACAAAGCAACCATAGATGACAGTGAGCTATGGCACCAGAGGTTAGGGCATCTCAATTTCTCCGATATGTTCAAAATTGCAGGCAAAGATGTTGTTAAAGGCCTGCCCAAAATGGAGAAAACTAAAAAAGGAGTCTGTGGGGCTTGTCAGCTAGGGAAACAGACTCGAGCTGCTCATAAGAAGACCTCAGGTATTCGTACTTCCAGAAATCTAGAATTACTGCACATGGATCTCATTGGTCCCACTAGAACTGCTAGTCTAGGTGGGAAAAGATATATTCTAGTTATTGTAGATGATTTCTCTCGATTTACTTGGGCCATTCCTATTCGAGAAAAATCTGATGCTTTCGATGTAGCTCAGCATTTGCTCAAGAAAATTCAGGTTGAGCAAAATTGCAAGATTATGAGAATCCGCAGTGATCATGGAAGAGAGTTCGAAAATTCCATGTTTGAAGAATTTTGTCTCTCTTATGGAATCAAGCAGGAATTTTCCTCACCTATTACTCCTCAGCAGAATGGAGTTGTTGAAAGGAAGAACAGGGTAATTCAGGAGATGGCTCGTGTAATGATCCACTCAAAGAATCTTGCTCAACACTTCTGGGGAGAAGCTGTAAACACTGCCTGCCATATCATCAACAGAGTCTACCTTAGGCCTGAAACAAACAAAACTCCCTATGAAATTTGGCGAGGTAAGAAACCCACAGTGAAGTATTTCAAAACTTTTGGGAGTAAATGTTATATACTTCGTGACAGGGAAAATCTGGGAAAATTTGATACCAAGAGTGACGAAGGAATCTTCTTGGGATATTCCACAAACAGTCGAGCTTACCGAGTCTTCAACAAAAGAACAGAGACTGTGATGGAATCAATAAATGTGATTGTTGATGATGAAGAAGTTCAGAGATCTATCAGCGGGGAAGAAAAACAGATTGATTCAGTTGATTCTTCAGCAGCTCCAACTGGTATCATTGAGCCCCCTTCAAAAGAATCTCTAGATGAATCTTCTCCTACCACTTCGGGTTCCACTCCCATTACTTCCGAAGATGAGGATATTCCAGCTAATCCTCCTAGGCAATCACGAGTGAGGCACAATCATCCTCCTCAGCAGCTTCTTAGGAATTTAGATGAAGGGCGCAAATTGAGAAGCAGAGTCATTCAGCCTGCAAATGAAGTAGCAAATCAAGTCTCCTACAACTACTATCTTACTCAGACAAAGCCCAAGAAAGTAGATGAAGCCCTACAAGATGAAGGATGGGTATCTGCAATGCATGAAGAGCTACATCAATTTACCAGAAATGATGTCTGAACCTTGGTTCCCCGCCCTGCAGATCAGAATATCATAGGAACGAAGTTGATCTTCAAAAATAAAACTGATGAGCATGGTACTGTGGTTAGAAATAAGGCCCGTCTTGTTGCACAGGGATATACTCAGATAGAGGGAGTAGACTTTGATGAAACATTTGCCCCGGTTGCCAGGTTAGAATCCATTCGAATTCTTCTCTCTGTTGCCTGTCACCTTGATTTCAAGTTGTACCAGATGGATGTAAAGAGTGCATTTCTGAACGGTGTTCTTCAAGAAGAAGTCTATGTGGAATAGCTGAAGGGTTTTCAAGATCCTCATCATCCCCATCATGTGTACAAGCTGAAGAAGGCTCTTTATGGGCTTAAACAGGCGCCTCAAGCATGGTATGAGCGTCTCACCACTTATCTCTTAAGCAAAGGTTTTGCAAGGGGGCAAGCTGATCGAACCTTATTCATCAGAAATCAAGGTACTCATAAACTGATTGCTCAAATATATGTTGATGATATCATTTTTGGAGCTACTTTAGACTCTTGATGAGAATGTAAAATGTCGTATTTTTCCCCTTAATATTTAATCTCTTATACTTATTTAATGCCTAAATGTACTCATTATTCTAATATTTTGATTTAGGATACAAATTGAGGCATTAAATGCAAAACAAAGCTAATTGGGCGATTTTGGACAGATTTGACATCAGTTCGTAATCTGGGCATAACTCTCTCATAAAAGCTCCGATTGAGATGATTCAAGATACTGTAAAACGCTAAGAAAACGATCTACAACTTTTATGTTTCAAATCTTGAGAGATACCGGATGAATCAAGGTAGTAATCGGGCTTGAAGTTGACGTTCTGATGTGGATCTGATGCGATTTATTTTAGGAAGTTTTCAAATATGGAAATTTCTTTACTTTGAGCCTTTTCATAATCATCCAATCAATTCCAGCCAAGCCAAGCAATAAATAAAAAGTTAAAGCAAAAGGAAATAAAGAAGAGATTTGTGGGGACCACGCGGAAGAAGACAACATGAAAGGAGCATCTCTTTCCATGACAAGGCAAATTGATTTTCTCTCCATACTTGGCTGATTTGTGGGGACTTAAACAAGGAAAGAATCGATAAAGCATATGATAACAAAAGTCCCCATTGAAATCATCACCTTCCTAGTTATCCTAGCCTTTATTTTATGTTTAATATTTTCCTTAATTAGTAGATTTGTGTATTGTTATTTTAGGATAGTATTTACAATATCTTTCTTTAGGAGATTTCCTAGGTTTCTAGCATATGGGATGAAACATGTATAAAAGGGGGGAACCATGACACACAACACACACCTTCTACCACACATCTTCTATCTTCTTCCATCTTCTCCCCTCTTCTCTAAGTTTTAGTCATGGCCCTGCGTGGCTAAACTTTCATAATTGGTCGAAGGAAACGGAAGCCTCAGAATCAATAAAACTGTGAGATCTAATTTGTTTTCATTGGTCAATTTATGCTTTGAGTATCAAATGTTCTTCTATACTTATTTTTATGATTGTCTCGTTTAACAACTAAGATTTAATGATTTGACTGAGTTTCTGCGTTGGCGATCATTAAATCCTAGGAAGTCTACTAGTTTGTTATTCGTTGCAATCTATTGCTAGGCTGGATATCAAATCCGTAATTGTTTGATCCCTCCAATCTGTGAAGCAACTAAGATTTAATGATTTGCTGCTTCTTAGTGATTATTAAATCTTAGGAAGAACATCCGACGAAATTAAATGCAACCGCTTGTGCTTGTGTTGTTTCGCTTCATCGATCTCTCTAATTCTTAAGGCTGCTACTAGATTAAACCTATAGTGCTTGTCTTAGGTTGTTTAGTAGTTAGGGTTAATTAGAGCGCTTGTCTTCTAATTAACTACGACTAAGGAGAGATAGGAAAATAGTTCCAACGGTGAATATTCAAAGTATGAATTGATATATATTTGCATCGATGATCAGTTGTAAAATTCCAATGGTGGAAGTTGACTTAGACCAATGTTTCCTTACTTGATTAATATTTTAAATTGTTTCTTTGTTATTTTTCTTAAAATTATTTTCATACTCAAAACCCCCCCCCCCCCCCATCCTTGTTCACGTAGCATAAAACTCGACTAATTACTCTATGTGGGATCGACCCTTACTTGCAATACTACATATATTTTAGAAGTAAGGATTTTATTTTTGGGTGCTCGCTACAGCACGCCAAATTTTGGAGCCGTTGCCGGGGAGTAATTCTAGTTTATTTTTGTGCTTCTTGTGATCCTTATTTTGTTCTTGAAATTTTTTGCTTTTATTGTTTAAAAAAATAAAATAAAAAATAAAATAAAATTGTTTGTTTTATTTATTTTCATTACTCTAGACTTTTTCTAATTTGTTTTAATTGTTTATGACTGTAACTCGATCTTCTAACCAAAGTGATTTTCAGTACGATCCAGAAATAGAAAGAACTTTGTGCAGGTTAAGTAGGGAAGCTCGGAGAAATTCTGAAGAGAACGATTTGGCTCTTGACTTCCTATTTGCTAGTGATTCTAACTTAAAAAAGGAGGAAACCAAGGCTGGAAATCAAACTTTAAAAGAGCTTGTCGCCCCTGATTTGAAGACTTGAGTTGAGCCAACGACAATAAACAAAGGCGCTGCTTGGGAGGCAACCCAAAGGGGAGTTTGTTTTCTTATTCTCACATTTATATTTATGTTATGTTTGAGATTTAGGTTGTGTTTTAATTTGTTTTCTTTTTTGTTTTTATCTTCAAAAAAAAAAAAATTGCTTTTTGTTTTTTTTGTTGTTTTCAATAATTTTTGGTTGTGTATGCCATGATCAAGATTCAATTAAGCTTGGAAAATTCATAACATGATTGAATAGTAATCTTTCGACTTAGAATTATTTAGTTTGATTATTTTCCATGAGATGGTTGTGACTAAATTTGGTAGACAAAAGCCGATGAGATTTTGAGCCTTTAGACTAACACATCCATATTAGTCTCACTATTATCTTTCATGTGTGATATTCTTTCATGGATTTGTTTCTCCAGAACTTGCCTCAATTCTCTTCAAGATCATACTGACGCATGCATGCATGAACATGATTAAGGCCCTCTTTGTTATAAACTACATGAAGCCAAATAGCCTACCTTGTAATTAATTTTTCCTTTGTTAAACCCCTTTGAGCTTTATCGTTTATTATGAACCCACATTACAAGCCTTAAACCCGAAAAACAATGTCTTTACCTAAGCCATAAAGTTAGTGGAGCATTGTTCATCATTATGATATGTATGGGTGTGCAAGAGATAAGTGTGGGGGTGTCTAGATTTGTGGTTTGGCTATGACTGGTGAAATGGAACATGTTCTCATTCTCAATACATGAGTTCCATTGTTGATGAAAAAAAAAAAGAAAAAAAAAAAAAAGAAAAAGAAAAAGAAGGGAAGTGATGGAGGAAATTGCCTTTGATATTACAAATTGTCCATGTTTATAATTCCTCCTAAAAAGGGAGTTTGTTTATACGTGAAATATACAAATTGAAGAAAGCTGCTGAATGATGTAACTGGTTTTACATGTCTTATATATTCGAGCCTGAATTGATTTGATTTTTGCTCCACTAGTTTCAATGGCTTTTGAGCTACACTCCCAAATATTTCCTACCTTGATCCTAAACCCTGTTACAACCCTTGAAAAGTCCTTATGATTCATGTTATGCATGTGGTCCCATTGGTGGAGAATGAGAAGATATGCAAGCCTATGGTGGATCATTTCCATTGGAATGAATTTGAGCGAAACACATACCCCACAAACACATGAGAGTCGAGTGTTTATTTCTGTGAGGGTCTACATTTTTAGTCTACTCCATCTTCAAGTGAAAATACTTGCTAAGTAATTTTAAGCTGTTTAAAAATGTTTATTCATGATATGTTCTGAATTGTGAAGAGCTTGGTCGTTCCTTGTTGATGGCGTTGCAACCTTGGTTTTCTTAGGAAGGTGAATTTGAGTTTTGCTCGAGGACGAGCAAAGGTTAAGTGTGGGGGAATTTGATGAGAATGTAAAATATCGTATTTTTCCCCTTAATATTTAATCTCTTATACTTATTTAATGCCTAAATGTACTCATTATTCTAATATTTTGATTTAGGATGCAAATTGAGGCATTAAATGTAAAACAAAGCTAATTGGGCGATTTTGGACAGATTTGACATCAGTTTGTAATCTTGGCATAACTCTCTCATAAAAGCTCTGGTTGAGATGATTCAAGATGCTGTGAAACGCAAAGAAAAAGATCTACAACTTTTATGTTTTGCGTTTTGAGAGATACCGGATGAATCAAGGTAGAAATCGGGCTTGAAGTTGACGTTCTGATGTGGATCTGATGCGATTTATTTTAGGAAGTTTTCAGATATGGAAATTTCTTTACTTTGAGCCTTTTCATAATCATCCAATCAATTCCAGCCAAGCCAAGCAATAAATAAAAAGTTAAAGCAAAAGGAAATAAAGAAGAGATTTGTGGGGACCACGTGGAAGAAGACAACATGAAAGGAGCATCTCTTTCCATGACAAGGCAAATTGATTTTCTCTCCATACTTGGCTGATTTGTGGGGACTTAAACAAGGAAAGAATCGATAAAGCATATGGCAACAAAAGTCCCCATTGAAATCATCACCTTCCTAGTTATCCTAGCCTTTATTTTATGTTTAATATTTTCCTTAATTAGTATATTTGTGTATTGTTATTTTAGGATAGTATTTACAATATCTTTCTTTAGGAGATTTCCTAGGTTTCTAGCATATGGGATGAAACATGTATAAAAGGGGGGAACCATGACACACAACACACACCTTCTACCACACATCTTCTATCTTCTTCCATCTTCTCCCCTCTTCTCTAAGTTTTAGTCATGGCCCTGCGTGGCTAAACTTTCATAATTGGTCGAAGGAAACGGAAGCCTCGAAATTAATAAAACTGTGAGATCTAATTTGTTTTCATTGTTCAATTTATGCTTTGAGTATCAGATGTTCTTCTATACTTATTTTTATGATTGTCTCGTTTAACGACTAAGATTTAATGATTTGACTGAGTTTCTGCGCTGGCGATCATTAAATCCTAGGAAGTCTACTAGTTTGTTATTCGTTGCAATCTATTGCTAGGCTAGATATCAAATCCGTAATTGTTTGATCACTCCAATCTGTGAAGCAACTAAGATTTAATGATTTGCTGCTTCTCAGTGATTATTAAATCTTAGGAAGAACATCCGACGAAATTAAATGCAACCGCTTGTGCTTATGTTGTTTCGCTTCATCGATCTCTCTAATTCTTAAGGCTGCTACTAGATTAAACCTATAGTGCTTGTCTTAGGTTGTTTAGTAGTTAGGGTTAATTAGAGCGCTTGTCTTCTAATTAACTACAACTAAGGAGAGATAGGAAAATAGTTCCAACGGTGAATATTCAAAGTATTAATTGATATATATTTGCATCGATGATCAGTTGTAAAATTCCGATGGTGGAAGTTGACTTAGACCAATGTTTCCTTACTTGATCAATATTTTAAATTGTTTCTTTGTTATTTTTCTTAAAATTATTTTCATACTCAAAACCCCCCCCATCCTTGTTCACGTAGCATAAAACTCGGCTAATTACTCTCTGTGGGATCGACCCTTACTTGCACTACTACATATATTTTAGAAGTAAGGTTTTTATTTTTGGGTGCTCGCGACAGCACGCCAACTCTCTTGCACATGAGTTCTCTGAAGAAATGAAGCAAGAGTTTGAAATGAGCATGATTGGTGAGCTGAACTACTTCTTGGTCTCCAAGTCAAGCAAACTACTGAGGGCATCTTCATCTCTCAATCTAAGTATGCCAAGGATCTGGTCAAAAGGTTTGGATTCGATGGAAAGAATCGTGCTCGCACCCCCATGAGCACCAGTATCAAGATTAGCAGTGATCTTGAAGGAAAATCAGTTGACCCATCCCTTTACAGAAGCATTATAGGGAGCCTCCTGTATCTTACAGCCAGCCGACCAGACATTACTTTCAGTGTGGTAGTTTGTGCTCGTTTTCAAGCCAATCCTAAGGAATCCCACCTTACTACAGTAAAGCGTATCATCAGGTATGTAAATGATACCCTTTCTTATGGCATTTGGTATTCTAGAGAAACAAATCTTGTTGTTGCAGGATACTCTGATGCAGATAGGGCTGGAAATGCTGATGATCGAAAGAGCACCTCAGGAGGATGTTTCTATGTGGGGAACAATCTTGTAGCTTGGATGAGCAAGAAACAAGCCTCCATATCTCTTTCCACTGCTGAGGCTGAGTACATTGCTGCGGGTAGCTGTTGTACCCAATTATTATGGATGAAGACATTGTTAGGGGACTGCGGATTCTCTCAAGATACTATGATTATCAACTGTGATAATACTAGTGCAATCAATATTTCCAAGAATCCTGTTCAGCATTCTCGGACCAAGCACATCGACATCCGGCATCATTTCTTGCGTGATCTTGTGGAATCCGAGGTAGTATTACTCTCATTCATCCCCACTGAAAATCAATTGGTTGACATTCTTACCAAACCTCTAGATGGTAGCAGGTTTGAGTCTCTTCGAAAAGCCATTGGTGTTTGTGACATGTCCTACACATGATGTTTCCATGCTAGGATGAACTCTTTGTCCTCTGATAACATGATGTTGTATTAAAAAAAAAAAAAAAAAAAAAAAGGGGGGGGGGGCAAAGGGGGTGTTTTTCGTAGCAGGTTAAGTCTTTCACAAGGTATGTCAGCTATTTCGTGTATTCTCTCTGCATTACTAGTTTGTTGAGCATTGATATATTATGCTTACATGTGGGTGAGAACATTAGTCTGACTTGTGCAAAAGTTTTTCCTGCTCTTTGTTCTGTTTGATAGTAACTTGTCTCATGTGATGACCTCATGCACTATCCTAGACTCCCCGAAGGTGCGTATTTTTCCTTCTCTGACTCTTTGCTCCTAGAATTTTTTGGATAAGAGAAGTGGTTCTTGTTTGGATGGCCAAAAATGACCACAGGCTAGTTGAACCTAGCACCTATAAATTCTGGCACTCCCTACAGACTGAAATATCATAAGTCACAAGCAGTAATTCATCAAAAGTTTTGTGCTTTAAATTGTTTAATCACTGCTTATGTGCTTCATTTTACCTTGCCCTCTATGAGCAAGTAAAAATTTTACCTTGTCCTTCATGGTACAAGTAAAATTGAATATGTGCTATCACTTAGGGGGAGTGTATCAGATGAGGGTGTGTATGCCCTAGCAAGTTATAAGGTTTGACTTTTGGCTTATGTGTCTTTGACCTTCTCTCTTGTTTAAAAAATCTGGTGGTTTCTTGTCATTTTTGTAAAATGCAAACCTTATGGATAAGAGTCTTCACACACACACGCTTTACATGAGCTGAGCAAGCTATCTTCTTTATTTTGGCAGGGTAACTTTTGTCTATGGTATGCTTATCTATCACCTCCATGTTCTCATAATATTGACTTGCTCTATGACTAGTTTTTCAGACAAATACTGCATGTGCTACTATCCTTGTGACGGTCCTAACTCTGCTGATCTCCCGCTCTTCGAAGGTTTTCTTCAGCAATTCTTTTTAGCCTTTGTAATTGAACAATTGTTGAACCTATATTACTCTGTTTCTCGGGACCTTCTGAGACTGTTAGGGGGAGTAATTTTTATGACAGCTAGTTTTTATTACTCTGTTTACCCTTTGTCCCTTTGTGACAAAAAGGGGGAGCAATTTTCATTTTGGACCAGGAATGTATTTCCAAACCGGTCAAGTGATTTTTGTCCCTGAATGGCCTAAGGGGGAGTTTGTTAGTATTTTGGCCTCATTCTATGTTTGGAAAAAAATCACTTATATGTAAGGATGCTGCAAACAGGGATTCCACTGTTCAGAGTGAAGTCAGAAGAATTTCAAAGTTCCCTGTCAGCCGTCCGGACGATGTGTCATCCCGTCTGGACGCCCATATGTCTACTGCTCCATCCATCCGGACGCCAGACACTCCAGCATCATCCATCCGGATGACGTGCTTCTTCCGTCTGGACACTTCACTGTATCGAGAAGCTTCTGTGCCAGCTTGCTCCGTCCGGACGTTTTAGTAGCACGTCCGGACGCCTATCAGTTCTCGAACGGATCATTGATTCTTTCCAAGTTCCAAGAAAGGGAAGATCAATCAACCGTCCGGACGATGTGGTATACCGTCCAGACGCGTATCTCCGTATGGCAAGAATCGCAGTTCAAAATGAACCGTCCGGACATCTGACAGCTGTGGTCCGGACGCTGGTGCATCTTATATGGTAACTGATGATTCGACTTCAACAGTCCGGACGTCTCCCCCTTATGGTCCGGACGCACACGCATCAGATATGGAAATTGCGTGCTGAAGTTTAGCCATCCGGACGCTCCTGCCCCTTGGTCCGGACGCTCGAAGCCTGTTATGGAAATTACTTGCAGCGGATATGCGTCTGTCCGAACGATTGAGCCATCCCGTCCGGACGATGTTCTTCTACAGGAAAGATTTCTCCGCGAAAATTTTGGAAAATCCTGTCGCACAGTTGTCCATCCGGACGGTCATGGTCCACCATCCGGACGGCTCACAGGCTTATTTTGCCTGACGCTCATTCTGACCCCCAAACTATAAATAGGGGTCCATGGACACTTAGAGCTGCAAGAATTCGATGTGAATTCCATTAGAGCTCAGAGACGTGTTATTTCCTCTAGAGCTATTTTTCAAGTGTGCTGCGCTATAAATCGAAGTCTATCTTAGAGGTCGGCTCTAAGGTAAGGAGTTCCATTGAAGACCCCTTCAGGTAGGTGAACCTGGTTGGGAAGCGTTCGTGTTGGGTTACACGTCAGAGATCAAAGTACGACCACTGCATCGGTACATGTGAGTGTTACTATCTTGTATCTAGCTTTGTCTTCTGAATAGTGGAATTCCTGGGTTTGGCTGCCCCGGAGTGGTTTTTCTCTTAACTGAGTTTCCACTTCGTCAACAAAAATCTCTGTGTCATTTACTTTCCACTGTGCCTTAATTTTTGTTGACACTTATGCACACACTTTACTTTTAGAAGTCATTTTAATTTTTCAATTGGTATCAGAGCTTGGTACACTCTGAGAAGATTAATTTCTTGAGTGTTTTTATTTTTTTGACTTCTATCATGTCTGAATTGAGTATGGATAATGTTGTTTCTATTTCTCATGATATGAATGTGCATTGAACCATGTTTACTAAGCCTATCATGTCTCATACTCAATCTGGTCCTAAAGGAAAAAGGGTATGTCAATCTATACATACTTGTTGTAATCACTATGGTATTATTGGTCATACTCGTTCATTGGTTAGCTTTCCAATGACGCCGATTTCAACCCAATCCGATATTTGACCAAAAAGTTATGATCAAAATACTCGAGCGTGTCCGGATGGCATGACCGAGCGTCCGGACAGTCAACTGTAGCTGCCTTTCCAAAATAGCACTGAAAGCTTCCATAACAAGACCGCGTCCAGACAGCGTTGCCCTAGCGTCCGGACGGTTGCACTTCGGCTGCACATAATTACCATAATAAGGCTTTGAGTGTCCCGACCCTGAAGGTTGATGTGCGGACGGTTGAACTGGTGTACGCAATTTCCATATATGATGCTTGATCGTCTGGACCATGAAGACTGACGTCCGGACGTTTAAACTTTGTATGCATGACTTGCCTTATGGAGGACATCATCCAGACAAGATCACACATCGTCCAGAGGGTTTTAGCCATCTTCCCATAACTGTGTCATGAGGCAGAAACCCTAATGCTTGTCAAACACTGAATGGCGTCCGGACAGTATTGCCACGTCATCTGGATGGATTCACTGGAACATTGGGATCTTCTCGAACTCTGAAGAGCGTCCAGACGATTTACTATTACGTCCAGACGGAAGCAATCTTGAATATTTTGAAGTTTCTAGACATTGATGGGCATCCGGACGGAAAGTTCTCGTCGTTTGGATTGATGTTGCTGACTGAAGAGCTTCCAGACGGAATACAACGTCGTCCGAACGGATGCAAGGGAACTGAACTAACTGATTTGAATTCTGCACAGAGTCTTCTTGAAGCTCATAATTGAAGTGTAGACTCTGAATAAAACAGCATCCCTATGAATGCAGCAACATTACATAGAAGTGATTTTGTCCAACAGAATGCTGCCAACACAAAAACTAACAAGCTCTTTTCAGTTTGTAAACTGTTCAGATCATGAATGTACTACTTACGCCCTTCCCTCAGCTTTTTGAACTCCACATAGAGAGTTTTATAAGCCTCCTTGTGTTCTTCCCCATCATCACTATGCTTTGAGTAAGAATCTTCTTCTTCGACATGTGGAGCCACAAAGGCTAGAAATTTCTCTTGCTCAGAAGCTTCTTCTTCTTCGGACTCATCAGTGAGAGTCGCATTATAAGCCTTCCCCTTACCTTGCTTGAGATTCTCACAATCGGCTTGGAAATGCCCAAACCCTGAGCATTCATAACATCTTGGACCCCTAGGATCTTTCTTCTTGGCTTCCTCGGGTTCAGCTTCTCTGGGGACCTTCTTCATTTTTTTGAAAAATTTCTTTTTGAACCGCTCATTTCCCATTAATCTTCTGAAGTTCTTGGCAAGCACGACCACGACTTTTTCTTCATCCTCAGAGTCATCTCCAGATGAGACTTTTACCTTCTTCTTGGAAGCTTTTAGAGCAATGGTTTTTAGCTTCTTAACTGGGGGCAAGGACAGCTCATAAGTTTGAATAGATCCTACCAACTCTTCAATCTTCATTTCTTCCAAATCTTTACTCTCTTCAATTGTGGTTACCTTGATCCTGAAACACTTAAGCAAAGATCTTAGAATTTTGCGGATGAGTTTTATATCCGAGACGGTTTTCCCAAGGCTCACCATTTGGTTTCTTAGGTCGCTCATCTTGGAGTAAAACTCTCCAAATGTCTCATCCTCCAACATTTTAATTTCTTCAAACTTGGAAATCAACATTTGAAGTTTGGCAGATTTAACAAGTTTAGTGCCTTCATATGTTATTTCCAAAATTTGCCACGCTTCTTTAGCGGACTCATTATTTGAAATTCTTGCGAATTCAGAGGTTAGAGTGCTTGACAAAGAGCATGGAAAGCTTTATCATTGGAAAGTCGCGCGTTTTTCTCAGTGACTAGTTCGAGCGTTGCATCCGCTGGCTTAGTCCAACCAATTTTAACAATACTCCAACAGTCCATGGATTTTAAAAAGAGTCGCATACAAGCTTTCCAATAGCCATAGTTCGTACCATCAAAGGCAGGAACAATTTTAAGGCTTTGAGACATTATGAATAGAAGTAAAAAAAATAACACTCAAGAATTAAATCTAAACAGAGTGTACCAAGCTCTGATACCAATTGAAAAATTAAAATGACTTCTAATATAAACAAGTGTGTGTGTGCACAAAGTGTTAACAAAATAATATCAATGCGGAATTTAAACAACATAAGAATTTTGTTAACGAAGTGGAAACTCAATAAGAGAAAAACCACTCTGGGGCAGCCAAACCTAGGATATCCACTATTCAGAAGACAAGACTAGTTACAAAGAAGTAGCACTCACATACCCTTGATGCAGTGGTCGTACATTGCACTTTAACGTGTAACCTAACACGAACGCCTCCCAACCAGGTCTCCTACCTGAAGGGGTCTTCAATGGAATCCTTTACCTTAGGGCCAAACCCTAAGATAGACTTCAGATAGCACAACAACAACACACACATCAATGGCTTCAAAGAGACTAACTCAGAACAATACCCTTACAATATAACTCTCTAAGCACTAAGGAATTCAATACCGACTTCTTGCTGTTCTCAATACCCTTACAAAATTTGCAGGTTCAACTGAGCGTCTGGCTTAATAAAACCTAGGCTCCGTCGGGACGGTAGTCATAGGGCATCCGGACGGACAACTGTGTGATCGGCTTTCCAAAATTTCGCTGAAATTCTTTCCTGATTTGAGTTGCATTCAGACGGTGTTGCCCAATTGTCCGAACAGTCACCCTTCAGCTGCACGCAATTTCCATATCAAGGCTTCGGGCGTCCGGACCAAGGGAATGGTCGTCCGGACGGTTGATTTGATGTACACAATTTCCATAAATAGCTCATGTGTCCGCACCATGTAGACTGGCGTCCAGACGTCTGGATTTTGAATACGCGACTTACCTTATGGATGAGCGCATCCAGACAGGAATCCACATCGTCCGGACGGTTGCAACGATCTTCCCATATCTGTGTTTTGGAAGGAAATACCATAGCTTGTCGAACACTGAGTGTCGTCCGAACGTGCTGCTGAAACGTCCAGACAGAGGCAACCTGGAGTAGTTCGAAGCGGTTCAAATGGAAAGTTCTCGTCGTCCGGACAGATGATGCTTTGAACAGTTGGGCGTCCGGACGGTATATCACGTCGTCCGAACGGCTACAGGAGATCCGATTTTTCTGACTTATAGACTGTGCAGAATGTTTTGGAAGCATTCTGAATAGCGGAACCCTATTTAAAAGCATCATTACAAAGAAGTGATTTTGTCCAACAAAATGAAGGCAATTACAAACTAACAAAATCTACCAAAATTTCATTGAAAATCGCCATGATTTCATCGAAAATTGTACCCCTAAACCACTAGAAATCGACTTTACTCAACAGGAAATCGTGTCTCCTCCGGCCCACTAGAAAAACCAAAAATCAACTCGGTTGGATCTCCCTCAAGCCGCCGGAAATCACCTCTGCTCCACCGGTGACCAAGCTCTCCCGATCTCATAGTCCCTCTCTCTATTTCCCTCTCTCCCTTATCTCTCTTGATCTCTCTCACTCGGTCTTTATGACGTCCAACATCGCCTGGAAATGAGAATGTGCTTATATGTATAAACACACCCTTCTTGACACAATGCGTTTCAAAGTTGTGATGACCATGAACCTATCAAAACTCTGCAGTTAAGCGTGCTTCTATGAGTGTAGTGCCAAGATAGGTCACCTCCTGGGACGTCTGGTTCGGGGGAGCCAAAAGCGGACAATATTGTGTCATTGAGGGTGGATTGTTGCAAATGGTATCAAAGTTGTTGTGGGTTTTAAAGAGTACTCACAAGCGGACAAATCGTTTGTAATATAGTGTGTGCAAGTGCGAGGTCGAATCCACAGGGAAATGGTCAAAAATCAGTGTCTTGTTTAATCAACCTCATTCTAACCTAGTTCCAAGAGTTTGAGGGTTAAACATGCACCAAAAATGCTAAGTAAAGAGGAAGAATTAAAATATGTAAAAAGGGACTAAGGCTAAGGAATTCACCAAACCATCTCCAACAGCTCACACTCTTGGTTTCCACTTGAACACCCAAAGAACGTTAAGCTTAGGGTGTTGATGAGTGCCAAAAATTGTATATTTGGACCCCTTAATTTACATTAGTTAAACCTTTAGCTTTGTTATTTTCTAATGCTTTGGTTAGTTTCGGTGTTTTTATGTTTTGTAGGACAATAAGAGAGAAATGATATAATTCAAAGCAAAATACAAGGAAATTCGGATGGAGTAGACTACTAGATTTAGACCTATCATGACAGGATCAAACGATATGTGTTTTGAGAGTTTCTTAGGTCTAGATTGAAGTTCAAGATGTCAGCTTTCCAGCCCAACAAGTTTCAGCCTATTTGAAGATACATACAAAAATATATGGCTGTTTTAATTTTAGTCGTTGGATCATCCCGAAAATCCGGAAGTTTGTCCATCTCTCTTATTTTTTTTTGTCCCATTCCTTCTCTCCCCAAAGCTGGGCAGCCGCTCTTCCCAAAAACCTGCACAGCAGCATTTCTCTTTTACCCAAGCAGCAGCACATGTCATTTTCAAGGGCTGGACAGCAGCACCTTCACTTTCTCTATGTGCTGGACAGCAGCAACTCAAGGACCAAGACAGCATGGGCAGCAAGGCTCACGTCCACACCAGCAGCAGGTCCTAAGCAGCGCAGCACCTACAGGATAGCTCCTCCAAGCAGCACTCCACACCAGACAGCTCCTGCAAGGACAGTAGCAACTCCCAAGACAATGCAGCAATTTTTTGCACCCAAAGCTAGACAGAACAGCAGGCACATGGACAGCAGCTCATGCACGTCCAGCAACTCCCAAAGACCAGCACCGAATTGTCCAAGGCAAGGACAGCACACCCAGCAGACACACACACGGACCAGCAGATTTTTCCTCTTCTTGGTGTCATTCAACTTTCTCAACCATAAACCTTAGAACCATTAAATGAATCCAACTCAAAGATAAATCACAAAGAGTACCCATTTGAAATCAAATCATCCTTTGTATCCATTCAAAGAATAAATCACAATGGATATCATCTTTCAAACCGATAAAACAATGTATCCATCGGTTGAAACACATCAAATGTCCTATTTCTACCACCAACCATCATTGCAAAAGATAAAGCATTAAATGAATGGAACTTGAACAACATAATGATATAACATTAAATGTGTAAGTAGTACTACAAGAGTGTGAGTGTCATCAATGGAGAGGTTTCATCCTCAACCTTAGTTGAGAGTGCTAGCCTCCCATGACTGAGAACACCACAAAAACTTGAAGAACAAACATGAAAATAGAAGAAAAGCTTTACAAAGAGAAGTATCTAAAGAAAAGAGCTACTGAAATGAACTACAAAATGCACGAAACTAAACCTAGCTATTGCTCTCTGAATTTTTCCAACAAGGAGGCATGACTATGGCTTTATAGAAGGAACTTAGGGTTAGAAGCCCATGTAAAATGACTCCTCTAACCCCCTCTAGGGTTCCTCTCTTGCTAGAGACAACCAAGGTCACGAAACCAGCGTGTTCTGTTGCGAAAATCAAAGGGAGAACTGCTTTTTGTCGTGGAGAAGCTCCTGATTGGGCGTTCTGGCGCGCTTCTGCAACAGTCAGTTCTGGGAAAATTCGATCGATCGACTTTTGAGTTCGATCGATCGACTTTTGAGTTCGATCGATCGACTCTTCAGGACTTCCGAATTTCCAAGCAACTCCTCATGAAATTTGCCATTCCTCTCTTATTGACCTACAAAACACAAAAACTAACCAAAACATCAGAAAACAACAAGGCCAAAGGTCTAACTAATGCAAATCAAAGGGTCCAAATACATAAAATTTGGCACTCATCAAAAGCCATTGCCCAGCCTGAGATGGTGGGAGCGGGTCTCCAGCGAGGACGCTGGGTCCCAAGTGGGGGTGATTGTCACGTCCCACATTACCTGGGAATGAAGATATGCTTATATGTATAAATACCCTTCTTGACACAATGCATTTTAAAGTCGTGATGGCCATGAACCTATCAGTACTCTGCAGTTAAGAGTGTCTCTGCAATAGTAGTACTAGGATGGGTGACCTCCTGGGAAGTCTAGTTCAATGGAGCTAAAAGTAGACAATATTGTGTCATTGGGGGTGTGTCGTTACAGTTTCACTATCCCTGAACTCTCCCTCTCGAATTCCCTCTCTAAATCTCCTTTTCTCTCTTGGTGTGTGGCTAGCTCAGCGAGAAAGAAAGGATAAACAAGAAAGAAAAAAGAGAAATAAAAGAATGGGGGATGTGGCTACTCTCGGGCTCACTGAGAAGGAGACAGAAAGAATAATAAAGGAGAAGATGGTGCGAGTTTGAACGAAGCAGGGAAGTCTGTTATATAGGCCGACAGTAGTGATTCGTGTGTGTTTGTGGGGGGGGGGGGGGGGGGTGAGTCACAGGTGAGTCATCAAATGCAATGATTACTTTACAAAATATCAGCAGATATTTTGATTAACCTACGGTTAAGTTTCATCGTAGTTAATTTAACCTGAGTTAATCTGTAGATATTTATTCAAAACTTATTAGTTATGTTTTTACCTCAGATAATTTCACCTCAGGTATTTACCATTTTAATCTAACTCATTAAGATGATAATCTAAGTTTGTTTTGAGTCTAGTTCGTTTCATCGTTAATATTATTAAGGTAATAATATTATTATACCAAATAATATTATGACAATCATGGTTTATACAATAATGAGACTGGCAAATATTTATTTACATAAATATTCATGCAATCTTATATATTTCTCGGGGACTAATATTGTGTCTGAATACACATAATTTTATCACTTACTAAATGTGAATACTGTTTCCTACAGTATTAAGCCGCTCGAGCGTCGAGTCTTGTGGATCGAGCATCAATTCTAGACTTGTCTATTTTATTCAGTCTTAAATTCTAATTTAAGACACGATATTTTATGACTTAAAATATGGGGTGCTGCAGCCCTCCCCCCTTAACAGAATTTTGTTCTCGAAATTTGTAAACTATGCTATGCATAAAGTTTACACAAAATGAAGATTTGGATCTCTAAATCTAAATTGAGGGACTTAGATTTCAAACGTGGCACTTAGTTGCTAAACATGGGCAATATATATTACTTCTAATCTTAGAAACATTCTACATAAGGAAAAAGGATTTAAGAAAATAATGCACATTCCTTTTCTCTACATCATCACATCATACAATCTTAATCTATAAGGTCAACCTTTAACTTTCACTATCCACATCATTTTTATTTCTCTGCTTCAATGTAAAGGTTTGCTCTTATCATAGAGCTCATCTACTTTGTTCATCCGTGTTAGCAGTATCTGATTAGATCATTATATTTCAAATACCTCAAGTAACATAATAATTTCACCTTATCTTCTATTATTGAAATTTCATCTTATGTTATTGAAACTCCACCTCCCAATTCTAGGGAAGAAACTTATTCAAAGTCTAACACCTCAATTAAAAGATCGTCTTTAATGAATAAGGAAATGCATGAAGCACGTTATTGAAGTCGGTTGCAGCTTACCGTCCGGACGCTCTATGCCTACGTCTAGACGCCACCCAGAGAACTTGGAATCAGTGTTGAATTAGGTTTTCAAAAGCCTATAAATAGAGGTCTCTAGGCTTGTATTATTTACAGAATTTAGTATTGAATTCCTTTGAGCTTAGAGAGGGTGTTTAGGTAGAAATTGTGAAGATCTGCTAGCTCTCTAAGAGTTGTCCATTGTGTGATTTGATTGTGTGAAGCCTAGCTTAGGGAGGAGCCCTAAGCTAAAGGATTCCATTGAAGACCCCTTCAGGTAGGAGACCTAGTTGGGAGGCGTTCACGTTGGGTTACGTGTCAGAGTTCAAGGTATGACCACTGGATCAAGGGAATCACAAGATTCAATTAGTGTACAGTGAACTTAACACATAGTCTTGTGGTTTCAAAAACTAATCTCAATCACGAATAGTTCAATACTCAAAATTTGCTGGACTCCCCATTAGATAAAACAACCAATCCATATTTTTTTTTTTATATGCAAGCTGTGCGATGCTTAGCTCCCTTAAGCTTTCTAATTGACCCATGTAACGAGTGTTAGGTCAATGACTCCCAAACCAGATGATTTCAAGGTACTAGGTGTAAAACACCCTAAAGACTTACTAACTCAAGTCAAAAAGGTTACGAAGCTAAACTTAGCCACTCTATCAATCAAAGAAAACTTTCCCTTTTTGACGCGAACACTCAATGCTCAATGAGGCAAGAGGTCCGGTTACTCAGCGAAAAGCTCAAAGTGATCAATTTTATTCCCCATTTTTTTTCTTTTTCTTTTTTATGCCAAGGTTATTCCTCCAATAAGTTACCCAGCTGGATCCAAGATATTGATAACAGACATAACTGATTTCAAATTTCATACCCCACAGGCTACGTGCTAGTGTGTTTGTGAGAATCAAATTGAAACAAGTAATATCTCATACTGCCAAAGAAAATAACAAAACTTCTTAATTTCCTAGTCAAATGATCATGTGTTCATCATGTTAAGCTCACCAATGAAATACAAATAAGAATTAAAGTTCAATTGCATGCTAAAGAATAACATAGCAAAATATTGGACAGTGTTTCGTTCTTCCATACCCCCAAACTTGAATCACACACTGTCCCCAATGTGTGTATAGAACTGAACATAACAGTAAGAGGATAGGAATATCTGAATAAGCAGATTTGGGGCATATCATAGCCCAAAAATTGATTGCAAAAACACATATCCTGAAAAAGAGAGTGATACTCCAACCAAATACCAGAAAAGAGAAACACATTGTTGTAAAAATATAAACTAAGAATGAAACAACAATGGAGAAGATAAACCTGGAAGGAGATCATGTACCGTGGCCTGATGGGGGACTCGAGCGCACATGGCCTGTGCTCGAACCTATGAAGCAGACTTATTTAGTCAAAATATGTGGATATGCCTGTAGCACCCCATATTTTAAGAAATAAAATAAATGTCTTAAATTAGAATCTAAGACTGAATAAAATAGACAAGTCTAGAATTGACATTCGATTCTCAAGACTCGACGCTTGAATGGCTTAAAATTGTTGGAAACAATATTCACATCCATCAGTTAATAAAATACGTGGCTTTAAACACGGTATTTTAATCCCCGATAAATAATGAGGAATACATGGATATTTATGAAAATAAATATTCATTGGTCTTATTATTTATAAACCATGATTTTATAAATAAAGAATAATATTATTAAACTTTGATAAAGTTTAATAATATTACAGGGCTATTTAATAAAATGACTGAATTTTTCAGTGGACTAATTGGCATAATAATATTGATAAATAATATTAATGTGTAACATTCACTGCGTGTAATATTATTGTGCAATATATATTTCGTATATATTTTATGATGTTAAAATATTATTGAGATAACAATATTATCAATGAAACAAATTAGACTCACAATGGATATAGATTATAATTTTAATGAATTATACATAATGGTAAAGACCAATGTAAAAAATATCAACCGATAAAATATCTCGAGATATTTTTATAAGAGATATTATTATGAAAGAGATATTTTATAAACTTAATGATTAAGAAGAAATAATATCCTAATTGGTTTATAAAAATCAAACCCTCTCTTCTCTAAAACACACACACCACTCTTCTTTCTTTCTTATTGAAAAATTGAAATGACTTCTAAAAGTAAAGTGTGTGCATAAGTGTCAACAAAAATTAAAGCACAGCGGAAAGTAAATGACACAGATATTTTTGTTGACGAAGTGGAAACTTAGTTAAGAGAAAAACCACTCCAGGGCAGCCAAACCCAGGAATTCCACTATTCAGAAGACAAAGCTAGATACAAGACAGTAACACTCACATGTACCGATGCAGTGGTTGTACCTTGATCTCTGACGTGTAACCCAACACGAACGCTTCCCAACCAGGTTCACCTACCTGAAGGGGTCTTCAATGGAACTCCTTAACTTAGAGCCGACCTCTAAGATAGACTTCGGTTTGCGTCACAGCACACTTGAAAAACGGCTTCAGAGAAGATATCACGTCTCTGAGCTCTAATGGAATTCACACCGAATTCTTGCAGCTCTAAGTGCCTAAGGACCCCTATTTATAGGCTGGGGGTCAGAATGGGCATCAGGTAAAATTTGCCTGGGAGCCATCCGGACGGTGGACCATGGCTGTCCGGACGAACAACTGTGCGACAGGATTTTCTGAAATTTTCGCGGAGAAATCTTTCCTGTATAAGAACATCGTCCGGACGGGATGGCTCGATTGTCCGGACAGACGCACGTCTGCTGCAAGTAATTTCCATAATAGGCTTCGCGAGTCTGGACCATGGGCCAGGAGTGTCCGAACGGCTAAACTTCAACACGCAATTTCCATATCTGATGCACGTGCGTCCGGACCATGGGAAGGAGACGTCCGAAAGGTTGAAGTCGAATCGACAGTTACCATATACGATGCACCAGCATTCGGACCACAGTTGTCAGATGTCCGGACGGTTCATTTTAAAGTGCAATTCTTGCCTTACAGAGATACGCATCCGGCCGGGATACCACATCATCCGGACGGTTGATTGATCTTCCCTTTCTTGAAACTTGGAAAGAATTAGTGAACTGTTCGAGAACTGATAGGCGTCCGGACGTGCTGCAGAAACGTCCAGACGGAGCAAGTATGCACAGAAGCTTCTCGATACGATGTAGGTGTCCGGACGAAAGAAACACGTCGTCCGGACAGATGATGCTTGTCTGTCTGATGTCCGGACGGAATGACACGTCGTCCGGACGGATGGAACATTAGACAGATGGGCGTCCGGACGGGATGACACATCGTCCGGACGGCTGACAGGGAACTTTGAAATTCTTCTGACTTTACTCTGAAAAGTGGAATCCCTGTTTGCCGCATCATTACACATAAGTGATTTTGTCCAAACACAGAATAAGGCCAAAATACTAACAAACTCCCCCTTTGGCCATTCTGGGACAAAAATACTAGACCGGTTTGGAGATACATTCCCGGTCCAAAATAAAAATTACCCCCCATTTTCGTCACAAAGGGACAAAGGGTAAACAGAGTAATAAAACAACCAACTGAAATAAAAATTACTTCCCCTAACGGTTTGAGAAGGACCCGGGAAACAGAGTAATATAAGTTCAACAGTTATAATAAGCAACAAATTGTCTCAGAATAACAAAACAAAATAAAAAGTCAACAAATAAACACGAGGGAATCAAACATCCTCTGCCATAGGTGTTGCTTTGGGAATCTGACGTGTAGCCTTGGGTGCAACAGCCTCATCATCACTACTATCTGGATGATGGACTTGGAGGCACTCTTGAAGGTCCTGATGGGTCTGCTCCACCCTCTTGCCAATGGACCGCATTTCCAGCTGCATGGAGGACACAGACTGCTGGAAGGTGGACATCGACACCTATATATTGCTCATGCCCCCATGAAAAGTAGCAAGAGCCTCCATAATCTGAGAAAAATTTACCTCCGGCTCAGATGGCGGGACAGTGTGAGAGGATGAAGCTACGTCTGGAAAAGCAATATGCATCGCAGCAGGTATATCCTCATCAGAATCCTCTCTTCGCAGCTGTGCATTTGACTTCAGCAAAGTCTGTTTGTTGAAGGGCTGTTTCATCTTCATCCTAGGCTCTCCATCTACATTGATACTGGACTGCAGGATGATCTGAGTAATGAGGCAGCCGAAAGGAAGACAGGCAGTGCCCTCATCACGAGCCTCGAGCATGACTCCCAGAATATGCTTGCAGAGACAGAAAGGAAGGCGAAAGTGAACAGCTTAAACAAACTGGGCCTTCTTCAATATCAGATTACTGCGCCTGGTAACCGGCCACAGATTGTACAGAATAATTTTGGCCAACATACGATGAGCTGGACCTAGAGCACCAATCTTGATGGAGGTCGGATGCTCCTCACCTTGTGGAGCAGCATGGAAAAACTCTCGAAGCTCATCCATAGAGGGAGGAAGCACCACCTCGTTGAATGGACTGGCAGGTAGATCGAGAACAGGTACCCCGATAAACTGGCTGATGATCTGGGGCTCAACAGTGATTATGTGTCCGTCAAAAGTGGACTGCAGTACCGTCCCACGCTCATCATCCTGAGCAACCTCCAAGTTTGCATAAAAGAGTCGGACCAGCCTGGTGAGGACGATGCAGGCATAGGAATAGAGGTAGTTCCACTGATAATGCTGGATAGTCTCTTGGATACTGTTCAGCGGAGGCACCATGATATCTACACGGACCACGTTCCGTTCAACAATAACAATCCGGTCCATAATCTTCGCTTGAATTTCATTTTGCTCTGCTTCTGTCCTCTGACGGACCCGGCGCTGGGAACTGATGGCAGACATGATTCTGCAAAAAGAAAACCAACAAGAATATTGTAAAAAAAAAAAATAATCCCAAAAAAAATCTTGTTAGGTTAGCAAAAATTTTGGCAGAATAACAGCAGTAAGAGGACTATCATAAAATTTAGACAAAAATTTTCACAGTCCTACAAATAATCCCAACATGGTATAAGCATCTCAAACTTTCAATAACACTCATAATCAAATATTGAAATTTTAACAGTGTAAGAACTGAAAAGAATAGGACAAGAAAAATACCTGAAGAGTGATTGAGAATGCAAAGAGACACACAGGGATGATATTACTCCAGAAACACCAAAGAAAATTACTCACAAAAAGCCAAAAGGTGGATTTGGTGGGGTATGAGGGAGAAATTGACCGATTCTGGGCAATTTATAGCCTCTGTGGGTGACCTGTCCGGACAGAGTTTTCCAGACGTTCGGACTCGTGGGCCATGGGAACGTGCGTAACGGTCATGCTCGTCCGGACGAAATAAATTACCCATCTGAACGATGGTGACAGCGCACGTGAGTCCAGACGTACAACAAGACCTGTCCGGACGACGAGACACTGCACATGTCAAGACTTCCAGAGAATACCATCCGGACTCCAAGGAATACCGTCCGGACGCTCCACACTGAAACACCAGAAAAACTGAGAAAAATTTACAGAGATCAAATTTTCTCAAGTTAGTGTCAGAATACGCATACATAATCAACTGATAACACAATCAGAACGCATCTCAAAAATAAACAGAGATATAAAAGGAAGTTGAGATTTCAATTGGCACAAATAATTTTTCTTGATCATATAAAAATCAAATAGGCAACTCAACTCAAGCAATGCGTGTGTGTGTGGAGACTCTTTTCCCACTAGGTAAGACTTTCCAAGACATGAGAAATAGCAACTAGATTTTCTAGACATGACAGAAAATCAAAGACAGATTAGCCAAAAGTCAAACCTTATAACTTGCTAGGGCCTAGACACCCTCATCTGATACACTTCCCCTAAGACGCAGCACATATTTTGTTTTACTTGTACCATAAAGGATAAGATAAAATTTTACTTGCTCATAGAGAGCAAGGTGAATTTAAGCACATAAGCAATGATTAAACAGATTTAAAGTACAAAACTTTTTATGAAATACTGATCGAATCTTATAGAACTGCAAACTGTAGGGAGTGTCAGAGTTTATAGATGTTAGGGTGAACTAGCCTGTGGTCAATTTGGCCATCTTATCAAGGACTTCTTCTCTTATCCAAAATTTCCAAAAGCAAAGAGTCAGAGAAGGAAAGATGTACCTTTTAGGGGAGTTCGGGATAGTGCCCTTTTTCATCGCATGAAGAAAGAAGCTATCCTACTTTTGTATAAACAGGAAAAACATTTGGCCAATATAGTCAAAATTCTCAATTATATCTAAGCATATTGAATCAATGCAAACCGAATTGAGACATCAGGCAAGAATGTATGCAATATCTAATAAGCCAAAGAAAAAACATCCTGCAAATTCTCCCCAAATTTTTTTTTATTTTTTTTTATTTTTTTATTTTTATTAAAAACAAAAACAACAAGCAATATGAAAAAGACATCATATGCTAAGGCACGATCAAGCCTGTGTACGCGCAATGATGCCATTACAGAAAAACAGTCGCTCGACTTGCTTTTTCTATCTTCCCCAAAAATACCTGCAAAGTTTTCTCAAGAAAATACAAGGGGGCAAACATAACTTGTTCCTAGATTGCATATAATATATAACAAATACAATGAGCAATCAAACCTGATGCCATAGGATTAGGAACAGAATCCTAGGCATGAACACCCGAACCTGCTAGGTGCGTCGGTTCCCCCTCCTGGGGTAACGATCCTTCTCAGCCCAAGTCTGCCTTCCAGTAGGTTGTTGCTGACAAGACTGCATCATCCACTCCATCATGTTTTGCATCCAAACAGGAGGCTCATCGGAGTATTGCTCTTGAGGCCTTCTCAATTGCCTAGGTTTGCTCTTGTAAGTGCCACTCTGATTGGCTGGTACAAACCGTTGTTGAGGCTGCTGACGCTAAGGAGCATGAAACCAAGGGGCTTGGAACTGATGTCTTGGTGCTTGTCCCCATGGTCCTTGATAGGATGCCTGATGCCAAGGAGTCTGATGCTGAGCTGCAGGTACAGTGCCATACTGAGCTTGTCTAGGCACTTCTTTCTTGGTTTTGGCCTTTTGTGCTTTCAAGAGGGAGCACTGAGGCCGTATGTGCCCACTGAGACCGCAGTGATGGCAAACAGGTGGTCTTCTGATGGAATGAGGCTGCTGAGTGCCAGGAACTTCATCATTGACCTTTTCCTTCTGTTTATCTTCAATTACTGGAGGGAGCTCTGGGATTGTAGGAGGCACAAACACAATCTTTGAGGAAGAAGGAATATCAGAAGAGGAAGCTACATACCCGAGACCAGTCTTGTCATGTGGGCTCTTCTTGATGGACAGCATACGAGTCAACTTCTCAGCAGTGACTCTCTCTAGCTGGAGCTGCGTCTCAAGTAGCTTTTCTTCGAGCTCTTGTATCTTGAGAAGCAGTGAGCTTTTCTCAGTATGCAGACTATTCAGATCATTAACTTGCTGCTTTCGGCCTTCCCTCAGCTTCTCAAACTCTTTGTAGAGAGTTTTGTATGCTTCCTTGAGCTCTACCTCATTCTCACTATGCTCTGAATAATAAGAGTCTTCTTCTTCAATATAAGGGGCCACAAAAGCCAGAAATTTGTCAGACTCTAGAGCATCTTCTTCGGACTCATCACTGAGAGTCACATTGTAAGCCTTCCCCTTGCCCTTCTTGAGATTCCCGCAATCGGCCCGGATATGCCCATAGCCTGAGCATTCAAAACATCGGGGGTCCTCTGGGATCTTTCTCATCCTCTGGTTCAGCTTCTCTGAGAGGTTTCTTGGCTTTTGCAGAAAACTTCTTCTTGAACCGATCATCTTTCATTAGTCTTCTGAAATTTTTGGCAAGCATTGCCATAGCCTTTTCTTCATCCTCAGATTCTTCTTCAGAGGAGGCTTCTACCTTCTTCTTGGAAGCCTTAAGAGCAATGGTCTTTAATTTCTTGACCGGGGGTAGAGATAGCTCGTATGTTTGAAGAGATCCAACCAGCTCTTCAATCTTCATTTCTTCAAGATCCTTGCTTTCATCAATAGTCGTTACCATAATCCTGAAACGCTCAGGCAAAGATCTGAGAATTTTTTGGATGAGTTTTACATCCGAGATAGGTTTCCTAAGACTCACCATGGAGTTCCTCAGGTCACTTATTTTGGAGTAAAACTCTCCAAATGTCTCTTCCTCTAACATCTTAATTTCTTCAAATTTTGAAATCAACATCTGAAGTTTGGCAGATTTTACAAGTTTTGTGCCTTCATATGTTGTTTCCAAAATTTGCCATGCTGCTTTGGCTGATTCGCAATTTGAAATTTTGGCGAATTCAGATGGAGAAAGTGCTTGGCATAGAGCATGGAGGGCTTTGTCATTTGAAAGACGAGGGTTCTTTTGAGGGACCAGTTCAAGTGTTGTATCCTTTGGTTTAGTCCAACCAGTCTCAACAATACCCCAACAGTCAATTGATTTCAAAAAGAAACGCATACGTGCCTTCCAATAGCCATAGTTCGAGCCATCAAAGGCAGGAACAGAATTAAGAGTTTGAGACATAATAAAGATGGAAGTCAAATATAAAAACACTCTAGAAATTAATCTTCTCAGAGTGTACCAAGCTCTGATACCAACTGAAAAATTGAAATGACTTCTAAAAGTAAAGTGTGTGCATAAGTGTCAACAAAAATTAAAGTACAGCGGAAAGTAAATGACACATACATTTTTGTTGACGAAGGGGAAACTCAGTTAAAAGCAAAACCACTCCGGGGCAGCCAAACCCAGGAATTCCACAATTCAGAAGACAAAGCTAGATACAAGACAGTAACACTCACATGTACCGATGCAGTGGTCGCACCTTGATCTCTGACGTGTAACCTAACACGAACGCTTCCCAACCAGGTTCACCTACCTGAAGGGGTCTTCAATGGAACTCCTTACCTTAAAGCCGACCTCAAAGATAGACTTCGGTTTGCAACACAGCACACTTGAAAAATGGCTTCGGAGGAGATATCACGTCTCTGAGCTCTAATGGAATTCACACCGAATTCTTGCAGCTATAAGTGCCCAAGGACCCCTATTTATAGGCTGGGGGTCAGAATGGGCGTCAGGCAAAATTTGCCTAGGAGCCATCTGGACGGTGGACCATGGCCGTCCGGACGGACAACTGTGCGACAGGATTTTTCAAAATTTTCACAGAGAAATCTTTCCTGTATAAGAACATCGTCCGGACGGGATGGCTCGATCATCCGGACGGACGCACGTCCGCTGTAAGTAATTTCCTTAACAGGATTCGCACGTCCGAACCATGGGGCAGGAGTGTCCGGACGGCTAAACTTCAACATGCAATTTCCATATCCGATGTGCGTGCGTCCGGACCATGAGAGGGAGACGTCCAGACGGTTGAAGTCTAATCGGCAGTTACCATATACGATGCAGCAGCGTCCGGACCACAGCTGTCAGATGTCCGCATGGTCATTTTGAACTGCGATTCTTGCCTTACGGAGATACGCGTTCGGACGGGATACCACATCGTCTGGAAGGTTGATTGATCTTTCCTTCCTTGAAACTTGGAAAGAATCAGTGAACCGTTCGAGAACTGATAGGCGTCCAGACATACTGCTGAAACGTCCGGACGGAGCAAGTTTGCACATAAGCTTTTTGATATGATGTAGGTGTCCGGACGGAAGAAACACGTCATCTGGACAGATGATGCTTCTCTGTCTGATGTTCGGACGGAATGACACGTCGTCCAGACGGATGGAACAGTAGACAAATGGGCATCCGGACGGGATGACACATCGTCCGGACGGCTGACAGGGAACTTTGAAATTCTTCTTACTTTACTCTGAAAAGTGGAATCCCTGTTTACCGCATCATTACACATAAGTTATTTTGTCCAAACACAGAATAAGGCCAAAATACTAACACTTATCTTCTTCTTCTTCTTCTTCTTTCTTCCTTCCTCTTCTGTTCTTCTTCTCGCCAGACCCACCGAGAGAGAGGGTGACATCAAGAGATTGAGAGAGGAGAGAAACAGAGAGAGACAGAGATGAGACCGAGAGATCGGGAGAGGGAGAGTCAGAGATAGGGAGAGAGGGAGATGAACCCGGAACCTAGAGGACCCGATCCTCTGTGGACGGTGGCCAGAACCGAAATCCGACGGTTACAGTTGCGATTCTGGCGAGGCCATGACCCGCAACCCGCAACCCGCTAGACCCAAGAGAGAACCCGGACGGTTCGAGAACCCGTGACCCGTTTGTGTGAAACCCGAATGATCCACCGAACCAGAGACGATCCGGCGGCCTGAGATTCGATTTTCGGCGGTTGGAGGCTATTCTCCGGTGGTTTCTGTCGATGCCCAGTAACCCGATGCAGCCGTGAGACCCGAGACCCGAAAACCCAGAAACCCAGTCCTCCATGTACGTTTTCCGGCGACTTTTCCGGGGGATTTGCTATGAAAATCCTTAGGGTAATTTCTTATAACCTATGATGATTTATTTTGGGGATTGATTTGATTATTGTTGAATTAGGGTTTGATGATTTTTGGGGGTTTTCTATTGATTAGTTAAGGGATTTTTATGGATTAATGATGGGGTATTTTTGGATGTTGATTTCCCTGTCTGGTGTTCCTGTTCTGGCCGGTTATGTGTCGGCAGTGGCTATGGGTATTGAATTGGGTGTTGTGGATTTGAGTTTTGGTTATTATTAATGATAATTGATGTTCTGATTTGGTGTAGGCTGTGCTAGGTTTGGCCTTGAGATATTTTATGTTGATTTTAGTTGTTAGAATTATTTTGGGATTAGGTCTTGCTGGCCAGTTTGGGGTGTATTGATGCTGGGGGATTGTTCTCTGTTGTTCCCTGTTGGCAGTATTGTGGTTAGATGGCTTGTGATAATTTTAGAAGCTAGAATTATTGTTGAATGAATATTTGAGTGTATTGGTATTTTAGTAACCGGAGTAGTGATGAATTTTAAAGAATAGATTTCCTGGACATATAGTGTTTTGGAGATTTGTTTTAGGTTGTTTCAAATGAATAGATATTGGAATGTTATTTGGAGGTTATTCCTCAATTTTGGTTATTGATGATAAACTAATATGTTTTAATTGACAAAGGGCTAGAGAATTACTATATTCTATCCATGTTGTAGATAATGTTTGATTATTGATAATGTATATGTGATGTTTAAACTAAGTATTTAATTAGTTGTAAAGCTCTAGAATTAAAGAATGAGTTTATGAGTTTAATCATATAATGCATTGTTTTAGGACTTGAGTATTATGGTTTAAAGCTTTCAAAATTGACAGTGTGATATGGATATCTTGTTAGAAATATGCATAGGTTTCTTGTTAGCTGATTTATCTATGCTATAGAAGATGATATTAAGAATGTTAGATTATACTCAAGTGCTACTTAAGACCTAGATTAGATATTATTCTAAGGTATTGATTTGCTAATTGATAAAGTAAATATTAAGACTTCACCATGTTAAGTGTTAACAAATGTAAATGATTTTCTAAATTAAAAAGATGATTGCTTCTATGTATGCATATATGTGAAATAGAATTCATGTTTAGGCATGGGTTTATAAAAAGTAATGGTATTGACCTTGTATGCACATGTATATGTATTTGATGCAGATGATGAACTGTGACAACGCAAAAGGGCTGTAAGTATAAATTACTTACTGAGGGTAGTACTGGATTTCAATAATGTTGTGTTTATGTTTTATTTTAATTGGATGCGTGTGACTGATTATTGCATACTGTTAATAATCAAACTATTAATATTGGGCGCAACGTCTACCAAAGGTTCATAATAGAGATTGACTTGAACCGGAAACAATAATAATCATATTGATTGGAACATCTTTCAAAGTACTAGAGGAGGGAGGTCTCTGATAGTGCGAAAAGAAGTTAATCAAAATGTAATGTAGAGGGAACGGCCTCAAGAAAGACGCTGACCGGGGGAACGGCCCTTATAAGAGAGGAGTGCAACGACTATATTCAACTGTTAAACTTTGCATAGAAAACTATCACTACATCATTATGTCATATATGTTCCTTAAATAACGCATAAATCATGATGTTGTTGAATGGCAGTTAGCTCACTTATGAAACTATGAGATTGTGGTTGTAACCACCGTCTCATAGATGTTTGCGCAGGTTCTGAAGATCATGGATTGGATTAACTGCTAGCTTAAGAGATTTAAGGCTATGTAGTTAGGATTTTAGTACTTTGTACTTGTAAATGTTTGTATTGGTTTGTACGTAACATGCTAGGGATTTACTTGTATTCAGTAAACTTTTCATGTATGCTTTGGTGTCATGTGTGACACATGTTTCTTTGTAATTAGTGTAAAGAACTTTTAATGTATTTCTAGAGGAGTTCGGTTAAAGCTCTGAATGTATTGTAAGGGAATTGTCCCTGACGTTTGTAAAAAAAAAAAAAAAAGATATTCGTATTTTCCGCTGCTAGATTTATCATCTCTAAAGGGTTAATGACACGTAATTATCTGGATATAATTACTTACGCTTTTTTGTAAAAAGCGGGTCGTTACACTGCCAATCAATATAAAAGACTTTCTAAGATAAGATAAGAAATTCATAATGATTAAATATAAATGTTAAGATCAATTCTCACAGTTATACAACCATCATGCATATAGAAAATCTCAAATTAAAATATAATTAAACCATTGTTACTTGGAAAGGCCTACATCAATACCCTAGTACAAATTTAGCTGCTCATCGTGGTGCTGGGATGGCCTCCTACCATATTCTTCTCCTCCTCAACTTGTCAAGCCTCCAAGAAGAGTTTTCTATCTAAAGCTATGCACACCTTCTCTTGAAACCTAAAATCCATAGGAATCTAAGAAAAATTTGAACTTAGTCTCTTAGTTCAAGTAGGAGATTGAAAATTCAATCTAAGTAGGAAAATGATTTCAAATTCGTCCAGATTTACGGTCTTTTATTGAGGGGCAATTTTGTCATAGTAAACTTCCCAATTTGAAAAAAGCTATTTCATTCATATTTGTTGCATTTGTTATTTGCTTTCCAACGCCACAAATTTCATTACAATCTGAGATTTAATTTCGAAAGTTATGATTAAAACACTGAGACATGCAAAATCCATATTTGAATCCAATCCGATTTTGACTCTTATTTGAGAAATTCTGATTTAATCATTCTCTTGATTTGATTAAACTTAACCACATCATATAGGTCCTCTATTATGATTGGAAAAGCTTAACCATATCTTCTAGGTCTTCTCAAAGTGTGCTTTAAGTCAAAATTCAATGGAATTAATTGCATCTTTATTTAAAACCTAAAAATAATAAAACAACACAAAATCAAATAAATAACAATGCTATGGAATTGACATATGCAAGTTAAGAGGCTTGAATGTGTAACATTCGACGCTTATCAAGGCTCAAAGGTAATACATTAAACAAGAGTTACATCTCCTAGAACTTCTTAACCAGAGTTACGTTTCTAAATGAATAGTGTGAAAGATAGAAGATGAATAAGACTCGGAGTTACGTCTCTATAAGCGCGAAGTGCAAGAAGAAAATAAATAAGATTCTGCATATAAGTCTTTCATTATATCATATCATTGCATTATGTGCTTTTAAATAAATTAGTGATCATTATATTATTGAAAACAGTTGACTCACTTAATTACAATATGTGATTGTGGTTATCACCATAATCACATAAATGATTATGCAGAATAGGAGGAAAGTCAATACTATTAGGATCATTATGCTGATCCTGAAATTTGTGGATGAGGCTAACTATAGCCTCTGTTGTGTTATGGACTACCCTAAGGTCTATCACTTGTATATATGCCAGACTTATCATTTACATGTTTCTTTTGATATATAATACTTTACATTATGGTTTGTATTAGGTTAAAACAATGGTTACATAGTATCAGTGCTGCATGTGGCACATATGTTATTGCTTTAGTGTGCATATATTATGCAAGAACATGTTGTTCAAATTTATTTATATTGAGGTATGTTAGACAGCTCTGATGTGTTATTAATTCCTAAGTCCTTAAAAAATATATATATTCCGTTGTTAGATTTTATCATATTTGATGTAGTAATGTCACGTGGATTATTATATAACCACTTACGCCTTTTTTGTAAAAGGCAAGGCGTTACAGTATTGTATCAGAGCAGTTTGCTCTGAGGCCATTTGTAATACTCGGAAAAATACTACGCCTAGGACAATAATGCATAAATAATAAATAGGTGCACATGCATGTGTAAGTATAAGGCGTAATAATAATTATTATTAGTTTAATAGAATTGTATTTATATATAAGTAGAAGAAATCGGATTAGTAAAGAAATTACTAACCAAAGTCGATCGAGCGACTTTGGATGCGAAGTCGATCAATCGGATGTTATCCGTTTTGACAAACAAATCACAATGGATATCCTCTTTCAACCAAATCATTGTATGTATCCATCGGTTGAAACACATTGAATATCCAACTTTTAATAAATAATCTTTCAATCAAAAGACTTAAATCAATTAATTCAATATTGGACTTGAACAATATTTTCATAAATATCGGAATTCCATAAGATAAAATAACAAGAATGAAAGTATCATCAAATGCGAGGTTTCATCTTCAACCTTAGTTGAAGAATTAGCCTCTCATGGCTAAAGACAAAAGACTAATTTTATTAACAACATAAAAATAAAAACTTAGGGGTAATTATCTTTTTCCCCCATGAACTACCAAAAAATGGGCGATGCCCCCATGAACTACCAACTCGACCAAAATAGAACATTCAACTACCAAAGACAACCCTTTTCCTCCCTTCCGTCAGTCAAAGGGGTTAAAACAAACGGTCAACGGGTCACGTGACCGTCACACGCCGTTTTACCCTCATTTTCTTCCTCTTTTCCCCCCATGAACTACCACCATCTTCCAACATGCCCCCATATAAAACGGCACATGACCCGTTGACTGTTTCTTTTAACCCCTCTAACTGACGGAAAGGGGAAAAAGGTTGTCTTTGGTAGTTGAATGCTCTATTTTGGTCGAGTTGATAGTTTATGGGGGCATCGAGCATTTTTTGGTAGTTCATGGGGGGAAAAGGTAATTACCCCAAAAACTTACAAAGAAAATGTTTGCAGGAAAATAACCCAAGAAGAAAATAGCAAGCACTATGTACAAGAGAGGCCCACGCCTCAACCCCCCCACAACCCTCTAAAGAAAAGTTTAACACATATATATAATATCCCCCTTGGGTTCGGCGCTGTTAGGTCATCCACTTCTAAACAAAAAAATGTGTCTTTGGTCTTTATCCATTAAACGATGTCGCACGCTTAAAACAAATTCTGCTCTAGTTCACTTTGCTCCAGGTCACGTGCTGCTAGGTTAGTCTTCCATTGCGCCTCCTCTTCATGTCCACATACACCGCCAGTTCTAATCTTCTTTGGTTAATCTCCACGTGATTTGTGCTTCAGGTTATGGAAAGAATCACATAGTGATTCGGTGCTCCAGGTTTTTTCATGGGAAGAATTCGGTGCTGCCTGGTCTTTAGAATAAATCACGCACCCCTTGCGGCCAGTTGTGCATAATTTGGTGTTGCACTTTCATGTATATTAGGTGCTGGCAGTATCTTGGAAAGAATCGTGCATCTTGATATGGAAATAGAACGTACGTGCATGGGTGCTGCCAAGTAAGGAAAGAGTTGGGCGTGTCTTTGGGCTGGTAGGCTGAAGAGTGGGTGCTCTCTTTGGAAAGAAGTCTTCAATATGGCAAGTCGGTGGTTCTTCTCTCTTGCTGCCAGGAAACGTGCACAGCTGCCCCTTCAATTGTTTCCTCGTTGTTGCTTGTCCCTTGAGGAAAATCTTGACTTTGTGTGGTGCTTCATCGAATGACTATTCACATGCTGTGTAACGCCCAGTAAATTCAAGCTCTTAAGAAATCATTGATATTGTTGAGGAAACAATATCCACATGTTTTTACAAGCAAACCTAAAGTTGTTTCGAAAAATTAAAAGATCAAAACCTAAAAACCCTTAAAAACTTAAAAGTTACATTTAAGCTTTAAACTTTGATTGAACCGAAAATAGGTCAAACGAACTCAGATTTAGATATTCAAAGACCGTTGTACTTACAAAAGAAAGATCTACCATATGGCAAAAGTTAGCAAAAAGTCCACCAGTTGACTTTTTGACCCGAGCCTAAATAACCCAACTGTCGATATTAAACGAAAAACTGTCAAGAATAATATCTCCATGCTTCTAGAAACATTTATGTATAAAAAACAAGAGTAATGATGAAAGGATAGGATATCTCAAAAGTAATCATGTAAAGGAGGAAAAATCAATAAAGCAAGTGTGAACGCTGAAAGTGGATAAAAGATATTTTGGCTTTATAGACAGAAACTTTGACTTGACTGGAACTAAGTCAAAACGAACTCAAAATGAGACGAACCAAAAAGAGAAAATGTTTGTCATGAAGTCCTCTATCTACCCTCAAAATTTCACGTCAATCAGAGTACGTTTGACCATTGAAATAATTCTCGGAGTAGGCTGCCCTCTAGTTGGACGAAAATTCTAAATTCCAAATTTACAAGACATTATCCAATAAGCTAATTATTTTATTACATTTTGGACCTAAATACCCCTACCTTCCTCCTATAAATAAGCATGCAAGGCTCCTTGTTTTCCACACAAATCCTAGACAACTTCCTTGAAAGCTTTGTGCTTTGGTTTTCTCTCCCTTTTTCTCTCCTTCTACCACACAACCACTTCGGTGTTCTTGAAGTTATTTTTCTCTCCAAATCAAATTGGTAAGTAAATCTTGACACTTCTTCCTTACTACTTGATTTCATTACTTTTTTATGAATTGTTTAAAAGACCCAATAAGCTTAAGAGATAAAAGAATTAAAGTAAAGGGTAATATAAACTGTTTTTACATTTAATTGTCCTCATGACTGATCTTATGACTTTCATGAGTTGATCGTATTTATATTTCGTATTTAAAATTCATTGTCCTCATGACTGATCTTATGACTTTCATGAGTTGATCGTATTTATATTTCGTATTTAAAATTCATTGTCCTCAAGACTGATCTTATGACTTTTATGAGTTGATCGTATTTATATTTCGTATTTAAAATTCATTGTCCTCATGACTGATCTTATGACTTTCATGAGTTGATCGTATTTATATTTCGTATTTAAATTTCATTGTCCTCATGACTGATCTTACGACCTTCATGAGTTGATCATATTTACTCTTATTGTCCTTATGATATATTTTAATCCTTCAAGTTCATATTTGGTGGTATTGGTCATATAGCCTCGTCATCAAATTATGAACCAAGGTTTTACGATTATCGTAAGTGATCGTCTCAAATATAATGAAGTGATGGATAATAATAAATATAAAGAGATGAGGGTCTATAAACAATGATTTGTTTGATAGATAATTGATTTGTATATTATTGTATGGATAGATTTTTATACAGAAAAGAAGTCTAAGGACTACACGGGGAAGAGTGTAAGTATGGATGTACTTACTGAGGAATGATTCTATGTTTCATTAGGACTGTGTGGTGTGTGTTTATTGCATGTGGTTGTTCATGCATTGCATGTTGTGTCCAATTAATATAACGGCTGATGAGATAGCCATCAACAAGCTGACGTAGTAGCAAGGGGAAAGAAAGCTAGTCAGTGGATCCAGGGGGTTCAGAGTGACCTAGGGGTATCCGAAGGCCTAATATATAACTAATGCTGGGACCAGTAGGATTCCAGTACAAACAGGTAGGACTTTAAGTGTGAGGCAAAGGAGGTGAACGGGTTTAGATAACCTAGAACGAGAGGTCTGAAGTAAGATGATCCTAAAACACAAACTAAATAGTTACTACGATGCATATTCATACAACCCTTACATTTGCATTCTATATGAATTTTTATTAGATTGATGGTAACGTAGATATGAAAATAGATGACTTACTTGTTTGTCTATGCAAATATGATAATGCCATATTTGCATAGTTACTGATGCAGATCTGGAGAATGAAGGCATGGACCCATATGCCAGTTTTGATGGTTTTTGAAACCACTCAACGAGCGATTATGTGCTAGTTTAGAAATTACTAGTTGTGCTTATGTTTTGTTTTATGGCATGCAAATATGTATAACGGTGTCATGTTTAGCATGTTTTATGTTATAAGCTTATGTGCTGTTTGTGGCACTAATTTTGATGCACCTAGTGTGCATATGACATGTAAAGATAAACATAAGTAACTTTTAATAAATGTACCGAGGTATTTCAGTCAGCTCTAAATGTGTTATGCTATCAATTCCTAAGTCTTTAGAAGAAAAAAATATATTCCGCTGCGAGAGTTTATCTCTGATGTAGTAATGTCACGTGGAAATCGGAGGTTTCTGCTTACGGATTTGCAGGCTCAAATTCGGGGCGTTACAGTTTGGTATCAGAGCAGTTCGCTCAGGTGACCATCGGAATTGACCTACCTAGAAACTAGAGCATAACCAAGAGCTACTTTTAATAAATGATTTTATAAACCATGTAAAAGATTTTGTTTGAAGAATCTAGTGTTGAGTCGGGAATAATAGTAAATGAATAAATTATAGAACTGTAGAAGTATCAGTTTTGTTTAAATATGCTATGTACCCTAAGTAAAATAAAAACTTTTGTGTGTAACCTCTTTGTAAGAATTAGAGAATGATAAGCTTTTGAAGCTAATCAATACGTATCTATGTGATTAAATATATTGTGTAGTGTTTAAATTAATTATTATTTTGGTGATTAACTTGATACGATGGTATAAAATAATGGCACCTCGACGTTACCCTGTTCGTAACGAAAATTACGGAAACCATCGTCATGGGAACCGTGATAACAAATTCCCACCCCCACCTCCACCATTTAATGATGGAGTGAATTTGGCCTTAGCTCAATTTATGGCTGAAACAACTAGGCAGTTTGCCGAAGTAGTGGCAAGAATTCCACAACCTGCCAGTCGATTGGCGCAGGTAGGTTGTTCTATGCGCGATTTTGCTAGCCAGCAATTTCGCCTATTTGATGGAATGCAGGGACCGTTAGTTGCTGAAGCTTGGATTACGGATATCGCGCTATTGCATGAGACCCTTGGCTATACTGATGAGCAAAAGGTTAATTACACAATATTAAGGTTAACCGATGAAGCTGCAAGATGGTGGAAGTCTAAGAAAGGACTCTTAGGAATAGAGTTGGGATGTGGAGTTGTTATCCCTTGGGATAGGTTTGTAAAAGAATTTAATGGGCGTTTCTTTCCAAGGGCACAAAGGCAGATACGGGCCATCGAATTCCAGAATCTGGTGCAAGGCACCATGATGGTAGAGCAATATTCCTCTAGGTTTATTGAACTAGTGAGGTTTGGCCTCAACCTAATCCCGGATGAAGAAACAAAGGCGGAACGTTTTGAAAATGGCCTTAATCCTCGCATTAAGGAAAGAGTCATGTGCCACGAGATTAGAAACTTTGTTAAATTAGTCGATATAGCATCAGTTGCTGAAAGAGGAATGCGTGAATCATCCGCCGCTTATGAATTGAAGAGGTGAGCAGCATCGCAGGTGTCATACCCATTCAAACGACCTGCACTTAGTACTGGAAGCAGGCCAGCTGAGAAGAGGAATTTCCCTCCTACAATAGGGAATCAGGTGCCTTTATGCCAGAAGTGCAGGAAGGTGCATGCTGGGGAATGCAAGGCTAGCGAACCAAACTGCTTCAGGTGTGGTCAATTTGGCCACTTCAAGAGGAATTGTCCACTAGATGCCCCAGAAGGATCCCGACCCCCAGGAAGCAACTTCCCACCAAGGCGACCTGCCCAAACGAGGGTGTATACCTTAACTCCGGTTGAGGTAGACGAAGAAGAAGAACGAGGTGTTAACGATGTTGTGACAGGTACCATCTTTTTGTTTGGTATCCTTGCGTGTACTCTTTTTGATTCAGGAGCTACACATTCATTCATTTCTGAAGCATACATTAAATTACGTCATGTTAGCACACGACCTTTAGTACAAAGTCTTACGGTTGAAACCCTTGGAGGAATGAAAGTCGTATGCGATAAAATGGTAGAGAACTGTCCAATCAATATAAAAGGAAGGAACCTACCCATCAATCTATCAGTGTTTAAATCTCTAGGATATGATGTAATCCTAGGCATGGACTGGTTATCAAAGTATTATGCGAGCATAAGCTGTAGAGAGAAGGTAGTCATTTTCCAATTTCCAGGTGTTGAAAGATTTAAATTCAACGGATCTTCTACGCGAGCTACTCCACCGCTACTTTCCGCAATACAAGCTACAAGGAATATACGACAAGGAGCATCAGCGTTCTTAGCTTATGTGACGGAAAAACCAGAAGCGGAGCGTACGTTGGAAGATATTCCAGTGGCGTGCGATTACCCAGACGTGTTTGTCGAGGTTGTGACAGGATTGCCACCCGATCGTGAGATTGAGTTTACCATCGATTTGATCCCGGGAACTAAACCCATTCACAAAGCACCTTATCGCATGGCGCCCGCCGAGTTGAAAGAGCGAAAGAAACAACTCCAAGAACTTTTGGACAGAGGATTCATACGCCCAAGCGTATCACCGTGGGGAGCACCGGTATTGTTTGTCAAGAAGAAAGATGAGACTATGCGACTATGCATAGACTACCGGGAGCTAAACCGCGTTACCATAAAGAATAAATATCCTTTGCCAAGGATTGACGACTTGTTCGACCAATTGAAGGAAGCCAAGGTATTCTCGAAAATTGACCTTCGATCGGGATACCATCAACTTAAGGTAAAGGAAGAAGATGTGCAAAAGACGGCGATTCGAACGAGGTATGGTCATTACGAATTCCGAGTCATGCCTTTTGGGGTGACTAACGCACCGTCAGTATTTATGGATCTAATGAATCGTGTTTTCCATATGTACCTCGATTTGTTCGTAGTTGTGTTTATTGATGATATTTTAATTTACTCGACTAATCATCAAGAACACGAGGAGCATCTGAAAACAGTACTAAATGTTCTAAGGGAAAAGCAGTTATTTGCCAAACTCAAGAAGTACGAATTTTGGATGGAGAAAGTTTCATTCTTAGGGCACGTTATCTCAAAAGATGGAATAGCAATTGATCCTAGCAAAATTGAGGCTGTCGTCAACTGGGAGCGGCCAACCAACGTCCATGAAATCCGCAGCTTTCTTGGATTCGCAGGTTACTACCGAAGATTTGTAAAAGGTTTTTCCAATCTTTTCGGCCCTTTGACCGCCCTCACTAAAAAGAATGCTCATTTTCAATGGAATGATAAGTGCGAAGCAAGCTTTCAAGAGCTGAAAAAGAGGTTAGTAACTGCACCTGTCCTTGTTCTGCCAAGAGAGTCTGACAAATTCGTAGTTTTTAGTGATGCCTCTCTTAAAGGACTAGGGTGCGTACTCATGCAGCAAGATAAAGTCATAGCTTACGCCTCTAGACAGTTGAAAGACCACGAGAGAAACTATCCTACTCATGACCTTGAACTAGCTGCTGTAGTTTTTGCTTTAAAAATTTGGAGGCATTATCTTTTTCGTGAGAAGGTAGAAATTTATACTGATGATCAAAGTCTAAAATATATCTTCTCGCAAAAAGAATTGAATATGAGGCAGCGTAGGTGGTTAGAATTGTTAAAAGACTACGATTGCTATATTCTATACCATCCAGGGAAAGCAAATGTAGTCGTAGACGCTTTGAGTAGGAAATCGCAGGGTGCATCAACGAACTCAACGCCTACCCCTAATCAACTCGCCAAGCAATAGGGAATGATCCAGCTGAACGTGGCGCCAAGCGTGAAGGATGCCGTCCTAGCAACCTTTTTTTCCGTCCATCAACTGCTTATAGGTATTCCTAAAGGTATCACCAATGAAGGGAGTCATGCGGTTTGGTAAAAAGGGAAAGCTAAGTCCAAGGTATGTCGGTCCCTTTTTAGTGACGGAAGTCGTAGGTCCGGTCGCCTATAGAGTTGAATTACCATCTAACCTAGCTGGTGTACATGACGTATTCCACGTTTCCACGCTACAAAAATACGTGCACGACCCGTTACACGTGATAGACTTTGAACCCTTACAAGTTCAAGCAGATTTGAAATATGAAGAGAAGCCAGTGCAGATCTTGGATCGAAAAGTACAACAACTGAGGACAAAGACAATACCACTAGTAAAAGTTCTATGGCAAAACCATGAAGTAGAAGAAGCTTCTTGGGAGTTAGAACAGGAGATAAGGAGCAGATACCCGTACCTATTCCCAAGAGCCACTTTGAAGTAGGTATGTTTAATACTTTCGTGATTTATGACGTAGTATTTATAATTAAATAACTTTTACGGTAGTAATTGTGTTTAAAATAGTTTGCGAGTAGTAGCTGTGAATACATACTGTAGTCGGTATGTCGAGCCCATAAATAGATCATGGTACTATATAAAACCAAATACCCAGGTAAAGATAGTATGATTTGAAAAACATTATTTTCTTACACCTTTTTTTGATAATTGTCAAATATCATGGAGTTAACATAAAGTTGAAAACTCTGTACATCAAACCATACCTCAAGATCAACCAGAGAGAGAGTTACCTCAGTCCTCCACTAAGCCATGTCTTAGTGACTTTGAAGATGATTAAGGTAAGTAACATCTCTGCTTGAATTATTCTTACTTAGTGTAAATTTTTCTTTTAGCATAACTTAGTTTACAAATTTCGGTGACGAAATTCCGATAAGGTGGGTAGGATGTAACGCCCAGTAAATTCAAGCTCTTAAGAAATCATTGATATTGTTGAGGAAACAATATCCACATGTTTTTACAAGCAAACCTAAAGTTGTTTCGAAAAATTAAAAGATCAAAACCTAAAAACCCTTAAAAACTTAAAAGTTACATTTAAGCTTTAAACTTTGATTGAACCGAAAATAGGTCAAACGAACTCAGATTTAGATAATTCAAAGACCGTTGTACTTAAAAAAGAAAGATCTACCATATGGCAAAAGTTAACAAAAAGTCCACCAGTTGACTTTTTGACCTGAGCCTAAATAACCCAACTGTCGATATTAAACGAAAAACTGTCAAGAATAATATCTCCATGCTTCTAGAAACATTTATGTATAAAAAACAAGAGTAATGATGAAAGGATAGGATATCTCAAAAGTAATCATGAAAAGGAGGAAAAATCAATAAAGCAAGTGTGAACGCTGAAAGTGGATAAAAGATATTTTGGCTTTATAGACAGAAACTTTGACTTGACTGGAACTAAGTCAAAACGAACTCAAAATGAGACGAACCAAAAAGAGAAAATGTTTGTCATGAAGTCCTCTATCTACCCTCAAAATTTTACGTCAATCGGAGTACGTTTGACCATCGAAATAATTCTTGGAGTAGGCTGCCCTCTAGTTGGACGAAAATTCTAAATTCCAAATTTACAAGACATTATCCAATAAGCTAATTTTTTTATTACATTTTGGACCTAAATACCCCTACCTTCCTCCTATAAATAAGCATGCAAGGCTCCTTGTTTTCCACACAAATCCTAGACAACTTCCTTGAAAGCTTTGTGCTTTGGTTTTCTCTCCCTTTTTCTCTCCTTCTACCACACAACCACTTCGGTGTTCTTGAAGTTATTTTTCTCTCCAAATCAAATTGGTAAGTAAATCTTGACACTTCTTCCTTACTATTTGATTTCATTACTTTTTTATGAATTGTTTAAAAGACCCAATAAGCTTAAGAGATAAAAGAATTAAAGTAAAGGGTAATATAAACTGTTTTTACATTTAATTGTCCTCATGACTGATCTTATGACTTTCATGAGTTGATCGCATTTATATTTCGTATTTAAAATTCATTGTCCTCATGACTGATCTTATGACTTTCATGAGTTGATCGTATTTATATTTCGTATTTAAAATTCATTGTCCTCATGACTGATCTTACGACTTTCATGAGTTGATCGTATTTATATTTCGTATTTAAATTTCACTGTCCTCATGACTGATCTTACGACCTTCATGAGTTGATCATATTTACTCTTATTGTCCTTATGATATATTTTAATCCTTCAAGTTCATATTTGGTGGTATTGGTCATATAACCTCGTCATCAAATTATGAACCAAGGTTTTACGATTATCGTAAGTGATCGTCTCAAATATAATGAAGTGATGGATAATAATAAATATAAAGAGATGAGGGTCTATAAACAATGATTTGTTTGATAGATAATTGATTTGTATATTATTGTATGGATGGATTTTTATACAGAAAAGAAGTCTAAGGACTACACGGGGAAGAGTGTAAGTATGGATGTACTTACTGAGGAATGATTCCATGTTTCATTAGGACTGTGTGGTGTGTGTTTATTGCATGTGGTTGTTCATGCATTGCATGTTGTGTCCAATTAATATAACGGCTGATGAGATAGCCATCAACAAGCTGACGTAGTAGCAAGGGGAAGGAAGGCTAGTCAGTGGATCCAGGGGGTTCAGAGTGACCCAGGGGTATCCGAAGACCTAATATATAACTAATGCTGGGACCAGTAGGATTCCAGTACATATAGGTAAGACTTTAAGTGTGAGGCAAAGGACGTGAACGGGTTCAGATAACCTAGAACGAGAGGTCTGAAGTAAGATGATCCTAAAACACAAACTAAATAGTTACTACGATGCATATTCATACAACCCTTACATTTGCATTCTATATGAATTGTTATTAGATTGATGGTAACATAGATTTGAAAATAGATGACTCACTTGTTTGTCTATGCAAATATGATAATGCCATATTTGCATAGTTACTGATGCAGATCTGGAGAATGAAGGCATGGACCCATATGCCAGTTTTGATGGTTTTTGAAACCACTCAACGAGCGATTATGTGCTAGTTTAGAAATTACTAGTTGTGCTTATGTTTTGTTTTATGGCATGTAAATATGTATAACGGTGTCATGTTTAGCATGTTTTATGTTATAAGCTTATGTGCTGTTTGTGGCACTAATTTTGATGCACCTAGTGTGCATATGACATGTAAAGATAAACATAAGTAACTTTTAATAAATGTACCGAGGTATTTCAGTCAGCTCTAAATTTGTTATGCTATCAATTCCTAAGTCTTTAGAAGAAAAAAATATATTCCGCTGCGAGAGTTTATCTCTGATGTAGTAATGTCACGTGGAAATCGGAGGTTTCTGCTTACGGATTTGCAGGCTCAAATTCGGGGCGTTACATGCTGGACATTATTAAATATTCATGCATGCTAGAAATTGTAAGAGTGGGTCAAACTGAGACGGTTTTTCTGATTCTTTGCAATTTTACTTAAAATACCATTATTTTATCTCAATGTCCTGCAAAACACTGAAACATTAAAACTAACTAAAATATTAGAAAATAACAAAACTAAAGGCTTAATAAATGCAAATTAAGGGGTTCACTTATGTAATATTTGGCACTCATCAAGAAGAATTACAACCGTTCGGACGTTAGGGCAACACCATTCATACACATTCCTTATTATGGAAGATACGTGCTGCAGAGTTGCAATCGTTTGGACACTAAGGCAACACAGTCCGGACGCGGCCTTTAAATGAAAAGCGTGAAGCACGGTATGCAAAGGCAGTTGTAGTTCTCTATCCAGACCCACTCAACTTCCGTCCGGACGCGGCCTAGAAAAGTTCGTTTCAGGCTCGACTTAGGTTTTCTTAAGCCTATAAATAGGGGCCTCTAGGCATGTAAAAATTATGAATTTAGTGTTGAATTCTTCTGTACTTAGAGAAAGTGTTTAGGTAGACATTGTGAAGATCTGCTAGCTTTCTAAGGGTTGCCAGTGTGTTGTTGTTGTGCTCATAATTGAAGTCTATCTTAGGGAGGAGCCCTAAGGTGAAAGAATCCATAGAAGACCCATTCAAATAGGAGACTTGGTTGGGAGGCGTTCACGTTGGGTTACGTGTCAGAGTGCTAGATACGATCACTGCATCGGGTATGTGAGTGTTACTGTCTATGTACTAGATTTGTCTTCTGATAGTGAATTTCCTGGGTTTGGCTTCCCCGAAGTGGATTTTCTCTTCATTGAGTTTCCACTTCGTTAACAAAATATTTGTCTCCATTAATTTAGCACTTTTGATATTTTGTTACATGTTGCACACACACACGGTAAATTAGAAGTCATATTTATTTTTCAATAGGTATCTGAGCTTGGTACACTCTGTGTAAATTAAATTCTTGAGTGTGATCCATATTTTGTTGACTTCTTTTATCATGAATTCATTATCTGAAGAGAATTCTGATACTAAGCTCCTTGAGAATTTTCCTAAACTGAGTAAAAATTCTATAAATTCCAATAAAGAGCTCAAAAAGGTTAAGCAAGAAAAAGAGTCTTTAATCATTAAATTTTCTGAATCACATGCTTTGATTGACTCTCTGAAATCTGAGAATACCATGTTGTTTAACACTATTGATTCACTTGAGAATAAATTAAAAGAATTTGAAGATATCTTAAAAAATTTCTCCAGTGATAATTTAAAAAGCATGCTTAGTATTCATACAGATATTTCTAACAAGCCTGACTAAATTGTTGATGATTTGAGTACTTCTACTTCACATACTTCTAATCCCGAATTATATTCTATTGTTATTAAGTCTGTGATAGTATATACAGCTTGTTTGGACAATATTGAAAATTCTTGGTTGAATAACTGTGTGAAGCCTAAGTCCAAGGAATCAGGAACACAAGGTAAGTTTGTTCCTACTTGTCATAATTGTGGGAAGATTGGTCATATTAGACCAAATTGTTATTTGTTGAAATCCCACAGGCCTTGGAATAAGTAAGTTACTTCTAAAAAGGGCAAGATTGAGAATACATCTTCTGATAAATATGTCCCGCCCATAGGAGACATTTATCTCAAGAAGGTAAGAACTTTGTTTTGTGTAAAGATGCTAACCTTAAAATTGCAGAGCCTATCAAGAAGCATTTTAGCAAACAAAGATAGCCTACCTACCATCACTGTAGTGTTATAGGACACATTAGGACGTACTGTCATCAGATCCAGCACCAGAAGTCTCGGATCAAGAAGCAAGAGCCAAAGACAGGTAAGTCTAGCTCTAAACCTTCCAAGCCTCATCATGCTTCTCAGCAAAAGCGGCAATATCCTCAAAGGGGTTCTTCCTCATGCCGTCACAATGGCAAGAATTGCCACACCATGGCCAAACACTTCAAAGAGAAGCCTTACAAGCCCAAGGAAATTCAGACAAATGAAGGGCTTATCAACATGATGAAGAGTGTCCTAGTAAGACTGATCAATTTGGACATAGCTCACAACCCTGCCTCACATATAGATAAGGTATGGGTAAGGAAGGATGAGATCATTCACCCCTTAAGGGGGAGTGAACTCACCTAGCTGGTGAGGTCTCACTATGCCTAGGATTTTGGTCCCTAAATCCTAGTGCATGTCATATCTTATTCATGCCTTGCATTCTGTTTGAGGAACCATGTTTTCTATCCACATATTTTCTCTTGTTGTCTTGAGAAACTTCTACAGATATTTTCTTGGGGATGACAGATAAAGCACGTCAGGGGGCTGCTTTTCTATCTTGGTATTTCTAAACCTCTCTCCCTAAGGACAGGTTTGATTTTACCTTACATGCTAGGACTAGATATTTTTTCTTGTCTCCTAAGCATGTTTTTGTTGTTTTTCTGTCTTATTTTTTTCAAAAATAATAATAAAAAAATTGCATGCGTTTTTGTCTAATATCTCAGTTCATTATGCATTGATTGACTATGCTTTTATATGATTGACAGTTTATGCCTGATATCTGCTAAGTTTTCCTATGCATCTTAATGCTAGATTGTTACTTTTCTCATGCAATGTAAAATTGTGCACTATCCAAGGCTCTCCTAGGTACATTTGTTTTTCTCTCTAACTTTTAGCTTCTAGAAATTCTAATGAGAGAGATCCTTTTTGCTAAGATGGTGAAATTGACCAACTTGCTAGTTGAACCTAGAACCCATAAATTCTGGCATTCTTTCTAGGTTGCAGCACCAAGTGATTAAAAGCATTTAAATGTCAGTTACCTGGATAATAAAAAGATCCACTGCTTATTGTACCATAAATCTGTTCTTAAACTTGTCCCTAAAGAAACAGTTAGTGACCAAATCATTGCGGAAATAGACTGTCTCTAAAGGACTAAGTAAAAGAAAAGTGCTGCAACTTAGGGGGAAGTGTATCAAATGAGGGTAGCTAGGCCCTAGTAAAATAAGGTTTAACTTTTTGATTGATCTATCTTTGATTTTCTCTCTTGTTTATAAAATCCAGTTGCTTTAAATCATATCAGTGAACTTCATACCGTATTGAGAAAGCTTTCACACACACACACACACATTGCATGAGTTGAGTAATCTATTTAAAATTTCTATATGTAGGGAAATTTGTGCTAATTGAATTCTTAACTCTCAATTATATCTTTCCATATTTTTTATTGGCTATTTGACTTTCTTATTAGTTATTTATACATGCATGTTCTGAAGCTAACTTTAGGAAAAATTATTATTTTTGCAAATTTTCCTCTGTATTTCCAGCTTTTCAGTGTGAAGCGTCCGGACGGACTTGTTGTGTCTTCCATTGTTGTGTGTTTGTCTGGCGAATTTCTCCCGAGATGTTGGCATTCTCTGAATATCTCTTCTCATTCCCTGGTATTTGTTGTGTCTTCCTATGATATTTTAAGTTCTTGTGCTTTCTACAATATTGGAAATTTTTTTCAGATATTGTGCATGAAAATCCTTTTCTGTCTTTGTGTTGGGTGGATATTGATATATTTGTGCTATTTGGATTGCTATATTGCTTTTGAAATTCTTGCGCATCCAATTGATAGCTGTCAGAATACCACATTCTTTTTGGAACTAACAGGAACTAATATTTCTTTATAGTGTTATTTTTGGATAGATTTATGTTTAATCTTTTCATGAATATGTCGTCCAGTAGCTTCCAACACAATATTCAACAGATGGTTCATTTGGAAAACAAATTGTTGCTGAAGTTATATATTTAAATTCCAAGGATCTTAGGATTTAGATGAGCTTGTTCCCCCAACTCATATAGAGCCTTCCGTAGTTTCATTCCTCTAGATCTGCACCAATTAGAGGTTCAATGGTTAATCTTCTCTTTTATCTTGCAAACCAGTTGCCTATAGGATTTCAATCTACGGTGATCAGTTTAGGTTTTGCAGACTCAAGCAACTGAAGGTTTTCAGTCTATGGTACCCGGATTCAGGAGATAGAAACTGATATTGCACAAATCTAGATTAATGAATAGATTTCTCTCCGTCACTTGGTGCAGTGAATCAGCAGGATTTGGTGCTTTGAGGATTTTTGTTCCACCCTCTATTAGTTGTTTTACAAACTTCTGATTATTTGGGCTTTTTACAATTTTCATTTTCCTGTGTTTGGACTTTGGAACTGTAATTTTGGGATATTATATACTCTGTTTACCCTTGTCCTATTGACACATCTAGGGGGAGTATTTTATAACTATAGTTTTTCTATGCTCTATTTACCATTTGTCCTTTTGAGACAAAAAGGGAGAGTAATTTTAGTTTTGGATCAGGAATATATTTTTAATCGATAAAGTGATTTTTGTCTTAGAATGGCCAAATGGGGAGTTTGTTAGTTTTTGATTGGTTCCATTCTATTGACAAAATCACTATCATGTAATGTTGTTGTTTTCACAAGGTCACAAGTTGCAAGAAGGCTATTTCAATGTTCAAGGAAGATTCTGTGCAGATTCCAAATCAGAAAAGTCAGATCCTTTGTTTCTGTCCAGACAGCCCAGTAAAAGCGTCCGGACGCTCTTCAGTCAGCAACTTCCATCTGGACGACGTGGTAATACCGTCCGGACTCCCATCAGTGTCTAGAAGATTCAAAAAATAGTTCAAGGTTGCATCCGTCCGAACGTCATGACAACACGTTCGGACGCTCATCAGAGTTCGACAAGTAATCAGATATCCTTCATAGACAGCTATATGGGAAGACAGCTACATTCTTCCGGACGACAGGGCAACACCATTTGGACGAGGTCCTTGATAAGGCAAGACGTGAAGAAGAATTGCAACCGTCCGGACGTCAGGGCAACACCGTTCGGACGATGCCCTTATTATGGAAGTTGCGTGCAGTAGAGTTGCAACCGTCTAGACGCTAGGGCAACACCGTCCGGACGCGGGACCTTTAAATGGAAAGCGTGAAACACGGTATGGAATAGCAGTTGCAGTTCTCCGTCCCGACGCACTTAGCTTCTGTCCAGTTCTTTCAATAGACGCACTTAAGCCTATAAATAGAGGCCTCTAGGCATGTAAAAATTATGAATTCAATGTTGAATTCTTCTGTACTTAGAGAAACTGTTATGAATTCAATGTTGAATTCTTCTGTACTTAGAGAAACTATTTAGGTAGACATTGTGAAGATCTGCTAGCTTTCTAAGGGTTGCCGGTGTGCTATTTGTTGTGCTCATAATTGAAGTCTATCTTAGGGAGGAGCCCTAAGGTAAAGGAATCCATAGAAGACCCTAGTAATACATTTTCTCAGTGAGTAGAATACTCACTTTGGCTACGCGGATATTAGGCACTAGGTTTCTTAGACACCACCTTACAATGCGTCACTGAAAAATAATACATTGCGCATTACTTGACATTTTCTAACATTAGACTCACATATAGCTCTTAAATTGCTCAAGATCTAACCCATGGAAAACCCATAGAATTTCTAGGGTTCCAAACATCTACCCATAAATTTTAGACACTAACTAAACTCAAATAATACTAACCCAAAGTATTTACTAAGGGTTAGATATTAAAATCACCATTTAAATACTTACTCATAACATTAATTACTAGCCCACAATTATTTTCCACTAACCCATAAATGATTTTCATTAACATTTTCTCAATATCATTAACCCTAAAATTATTTTCATTAACCTAGTTACATAAAACACTATTGTATTTAAAATAATATTAACCCTAAAATTATGTTCACTAATCTTTTACAAAACCCATAGCTAATTTGGGATTAATCATCACAATAACTACAGTTAATCCACAAATTAACAATTTAGGTTTTAAACACTTTAAAACCACCAAATTAATTTAACCCATTAAATTATGATTTCCAAACTTAAACCCATAATTTATTTTACTAACCTATAACATAATATTGCTATTTAAACACTAATAACACCAATCCATAAGGTTTACTTAGGGTTAATCACACAAAAACACCACTAAAATTAAATACCCAAAAGTTAGGGTTTGAGGAAAACTTACCAAAATTTCACCAAACCAAAACCCATAGTTTGGGTTGCTTCAAGTAAGTTCAAAGTAACCCATTACTTAAAAAGAACACTAGATTAAACTCACATTTCCAAATTTAACCCAAAATCTCAAGAACACGAGTTTAGTGTTTTACCTCAAAATAATCAGTGAAAACATAGATTCGAGTGCAAGGATCACGTTTCTGGAGACGGATCGAAGATCGGACCGTTGGATCTTTATTAAAAACCAAAGAGAAAAAATGAAAGAAAAACCTATACGAAAAAGGAATTCACCTGGAGCCCGATTTTTATTGAAGAGGCCGAAGGGCATTGGCCCTTCACCCTTTTATTTGAACGTGGGGCGCAGGTCTGTGCCCCATGCTCCATATATATATATATATATATTACTTTATTTAATTTATTTCCTTTCCTTTAAATCTTTATTTTATTTAGTTTTCATTTACCTATTATTTCTTTTGTCTTACTTTCTATTTCATCTTGACTATTTCTTTTCTATTTTCTTTGGACCTAAAATTATTCTCTTGTATTTTAAAGTCACTAAATTAACTTTAATCAATTATTTACTCAACTTCCGTATTTTAATTACTAAAAATGTCTTGACATTACAAATGTTAGTTTTTGTGTTGGCTGCATTATGTTGGACAAAATCACTTCTATGTAATGTTGCTGCTTTCACAGGGATGCTGCTTTATCCAGAGTCTACTCTTCAGCTATGTTCTTCAAGAAGATTCTGTGAAGTTTTCAAGGAAGTTTATTTCGGTTCCCTGTCAACCATCCGGACGACGTGGTATTCTGTCCGGACGCTCATCTTAAAGCATCATCCGTCCGGACAACGAGAACATTCCGTCCGGACGCCCATCAGTGTCTAGAAGCTTCGAACAATTCAAGATTTCATCCGTCCGGACATAATGGCAAATCTTCCGGACGCGCTTCAGAGTTTGAAGCTATAAATAATTAGGTTTAACCTAATAGGTATAGGTGCCATTTTGTAAAAAATTAGGTTTAACCTAATTTTCTGCTATAAATACCCCATGCTAGGCACTACTTAGGGCATCAACTTTTTTCTTCAGAGTACTTGTCTTAGCTCTTGTCTTTTCTTTTGTAAGTGTTACTTTGTTCTTATATTATTTTAATTCAAAGTTATTTGTTCTTCTTTTCTTTTATCGCTTTACTTTTATAATATTTAAATTTTCAGTTCTTCTTCTCCTTCTTCCTTATCAATTTTAATTCATAGCACTTTTAGTTTATTGTTATTTAATTTTTCGATCTCTCTTTCTTTTCCATTATTTCATTTGTTGTTTTCTTTTATTCCTGTTCTTTTGTTCTTCCTTTTTCTTTTCGTTTTATTTTATTATTATGATTTCATTTCAAGATTGCTTGGTGTTTCTAGTCATAAGAGGCTAAAATCCTCAACTTAGGTTGAGGATGAAACCTCATCAATGATAACACCTTCGCTCTTGTCATGATATTCATAAATTCAATATTTATTTATATTCAAATTCTATATCAATCTCTTTAGATTGATGATTTTTTTTTTATATATATTTGTGTTATTCAATCGATGGATACATCGATTGATTTCTTTAAAATTGGGATATCTATTGTTATTTCCGGATACAATAGATGATTTCAATTAAAAAAAAGGATAATCGTTGTGATTTGTGAGTTGAGTTATTCAAATATTTTCATGTTTTGAATTTGAATATCGGGCCTATTAAATTGAATTTATGAATAAAATGCAAGAGTAGGGTGTTTGATTTGGTTTGGTAAATTCTGATACCTTAGTGTCTGTTTTATAAATTGTTCTAGTTTATTTTAATTTCGTTTATTATTTCGTTTACAAAAAAAATTCCACATCTTTGGGTCTAGGTTAAAATAAGATTAATTTAAATAGATATTTATTTTCGTTTGTTTACACACACTTCCCTGTGGATACCATCTCGTACTTGCGCATGCACTATGCTACATATGACTCGTGCGCTTGCGAGTATTAAAATTTGTACATCAAGTTTTTGGCGCCGTTGCCGGGGAAGTGTTGATTTGTAAGAAAGAAATCAAGTTTTGTTTATTTTAATTTTGTTTTTCTTCTAGATTTTTTTTTCTCAATCTTTTTATTTTTATTTATAACAAAAAAAAAAAACACAAAAGAAAAGAGCAAGGGTTTCTGTTCTGTTGTTGTTTCAGGTTGTGCAGAATTTTGCAAAGACAATCGAGCGACCATCAAAGTCAATCAATCGAACCAACACAAGAGGCGTAATCTGGAGAAGTTCAGTAGCAGAAAATTTTTGCCAAATTTTTTTTTTTTTTTTGGTCCAAACCTGTAAGTTTCAACTCTTGCCTTTTAAGTTTCTTTGTTTGGTTGTATGCATTTGTGTTAGTCCTGGATTTTTTATTATTATTTATTTTGTTTGTGCTATTTTTCTTTTAATCTTTAAAAAAATAAAACAATAAAAAAATAAAATAAAATAATAAAAAATAATAAGAGAAAAGAGAAGACTTTGCTAGTGTGGGTCTACGGAACTATCTAAGGGGCAAAATCAAGGCAAATTCTAGCAAGGAAGGTCTTGGGATTTAAGTGTGTCCGGTGTGACCCCCCTCACCTTCCTAGGAACTAACCTAGATTGCACCTTGGAGAATTTTGTTTATTCTACTTGCAATTTCTTTTCTCTATCTTGTTTATTTTTTATTTTTTATTTTTTGTCCTTCTTTTCTATCTTGTTTGTTTTGTTGTTAAATTTTGTTTGGAATTCTGTGTATGCTTGGTCGGAGATCCTTGAACTTAGAATTGTTACCCTTAGATCCCGATATAGATAGGGTGTTTAGGAAAAAGCGCAAAACACCTGTCCGAGCAAAAGTTGAGCGGAGAACAACTTCTGAGATGGGAGAGAACACGGAAGGAAATCCCAATGTAAATGTGGAGCAGCCTGAGCAGCCAAGAGCGGAAAATGTGGACTACACTAGATCACTCAGGGATTTATTCGCACCCGTTGCGACGAACTCTGCGTCATGTATAGTTTTGCTACCCACCAATTTCACCCACTTCGATCTAAAACTGCATGTCATCCAACTCTTGCCCTCATTCCATGGCTTGGACCTCGAAAATCCTTATAGCCATGTAAAAAAGTTCAAAGATATCTGTGCTACTTTCAAATTTCAGAACTTTTCTGAGGAATCTGTACATCTTAGACTCTTTCCATTCTCTCTTCACGATAGAGCCAAGGCATGGCTGGATTCAAATATGCCTAATTCTATCACATCTTGGGATAACTTGCTAAACAAGTTTTACAACAAATTTTTCCCAATGTCCAAGGTGAATGAATGTAGAAAGGAAATAAGCTCTTTTACTCAGGAGGAGGATGAAAAAATTTCGGAGAGTTGGGAAAGATTTAAAAAACTGTTGATCAAGTGCCCTCCTCATGGATACGAGAAATGGAGACTCGTGCAGTTATTTTACCAAGGATTGACTCAATCCAGCCGTAGCATGATTGAGTCAATGAATGGAGGCGCATTTCTGAGTTTGACAGGAGAAGAAGCATATCGGACCTTGGATCAGTTGTCCGACAACTCCCAACAGTGGGACTTTTCAAGCTATCGGGATAGATCAGCTCGCATCCAAAAGAAGGGAGGCATCTACGAGGTGAAGGAAGATATGGAGCTAAAGATGAAGTTAGATGACCTTGCTAAGAAGGTCGATGCCCTCGTCATAGGGAAATCCATCAATGCAGCAAACCCATTCCACGTGGACTGCTGTTACATCTGTGCTAGCCCTATTCACTCAGCACAAATTTGTCCTTCTTTGCCAACCTTTTTCGAGTCATCAATGGAACAAGTTAATGCTTTCAATGACTTTAGGAAGCAATCCAATGGACCCTTCTCCGAGACTTACAATCCTGGGTGGCAAACCATCCTAATTTTTTGTGGAAGCAGAATCAACCAATGAATCAAGGGGGGATCCTCTCATCAAGCCCACAATCAAAACCCCCTTGGATTCCATCAATCGGTTAAGGGTTGTCAAGTGCTGCCAGAACCAGCATACCAAGTTCCTACTCAATCCCCAGCCTCTTCTTCACATTCCACATTAGAGGACTCTCTCAAAGCCTTCATCCAGTTTTCTAAAACTATCAGTGAAGTGAAGAATGCCACATTCGTGAACACCCAATCTATTAATGAAGTGAAGATTGCCACCATGGTGAACTCTCAAGCAATTGCCAAGATGGAAGTTCAGCTTAGGCAAATGGCAAATCAGTTGGGTGAGAGAGAGAAGGGGAAGCTTCCCAGCCAGCCCGTGCAAAATCTGAGGTTACAGTTTCAAGGGGGAAGTTCATCAAATATTGTGCAGGGACAGGAGCATGTTCAAGCCATTGTCTCACTTAGGTCAGGGAGATAAGTGGACAATCAAGTGGCTCTTCCTGAAAAGAACCCTGTAGCACAACAAGAGCAAGAAAGTGGCAACACAAAGGAGAAAGATGCGGAGCCATCTACAACCATTGTTGGGATCACTTCAAGGTCGTTTATACCTAAGGCACCCTACCCCGATAGATTACTTGTGCCCAAGGAAGGAGGGATATTCGAGGACATTCTGGAGGTATTCAAGCAAGTGCAGATCAACATCCCATTTTTGGATGCCATCCAACAGGTGTCGTCTTATGCCAAGTTCTTAAAGGACTTGATCACTGTAAAGAGGAAGACCAATGTCCCGAAGAAGGTATGTTTGACCGAGTATGTCAGTTTGATCCTTCAATGCAAGCTGCCCATCAAGCACAAGGACCCTGGATGTCCAACCATTTCTTGCATGATAGGAGTTAGCCACATAGAGAAGGCTCTGCTTGATCTTGGAGCAAGTGTCAACCTCTTACCCTATTCAGTGTACCTGCAATTGGGGTTGGGAGAATTGAAGCCTACCTCTATGACGCTTCAATTGGCTGATCGATCAGTGAAGGTACCACGGGGAATTGTTGAGGACGTTTTGATTAAGGTGGATAAATTCTATTTCCCAGTGGATTTTATAGTGCTAGACACAGAGCCGGTCCGGAATGTAGGGATTCAAATACTGGTAATTCTAGTGCGACCTTTCTTAGCCACGGCTAACGTCCTCATCAATTGTAGGACAGGGGCCATGAAGATCTCTTTTGGCAATATGACTGTGGAGCTGAACATCTTCGACATCAGCAAACAACCATTAGAGACTAATGAGATTGGAAATGCATGCTTGATTGAGGAGATCATTGAAGATACTATTGATGAAACAAGCATTGAGGACCCCCTGGAGGCATGTTTTGCTCAATTCGGAGAAGATTTGGACTTGGATAAGCTACTTGAGCAAGCAAATGCCATGTTAGAGTTTGATCCTCCAGAGAGCAGCAAGGAAGAGGAGGAAGAAGTACCCGAGCCTTCCAAGAAGGAACTTAAGCCATTGCCTGATAATCTGAAATATAAGTTCCTAGGTCCAACCGAGTCTTTACTAGTGATTATAGCCTCAGACTTAGTTGATTCTCAAGAAGAGAAATTGTCGGATGTTTTAAAAGAACACAAGGAAGCCATTGGCTGGACCATTGCAGATATCCAAGGAATCAGCCCCTCGGTGGTTATGCACAAGATTCACTTGGAGGAGGATGCCAAACCATCGAGGGAGCCACAAAGAAGGCTCAACCCAGCAATGCAAGAAGTAGTAAAGGCTGAAGTGATAAAGTTATTGGATACAGGCATCATATATCCAATCTCTGATAGCAAGTGGGTGAGCCCAATTCATGTTGTGCAGAAGCGGGCTGGATTGACGATAGTAGAGAACAAAGACGGCGAGTTGGTGCCTACTCGTATTCAATCTGGATGGAGAGTGTGTATCGACTACCACAAATTGAATTCCACCACCAGAAAGGATCATTTTCCCCTTCCCTTCATTGATCAAATGGTGGAACTCTTGGCAGGGCATGCCTATTACTGCTTCTTGGAAGGATATTCAGGATACAACCAAGTTCCTGTGGACCGTGAAGATCAGGAGAAGACGACTTTCACTTGCCCTTTTGGCATGTTCGCCTATCGTCGCATGCCCTTTGGGTTATGTAATGCACCCGCCACTTTTCAGCGGTGCATGGTCAGCATTTTCTCCGATATGGTAGAACACTTTCTAGAGATCTTCATGGACGACTTCTCCGTCTATGGTTCATCGTTTGAGGAATGTCTGCACCGCCTCACATTGGTCTTAGTACGGTGCAAAGAGAAGAACCTGGTGCTGAATTAGGAGAAATGCCATTTCATGGTCAAGCAAGGGATTGTGCTCGGCCATGTCATTTCTCATCGTGGGATCGAGGTGGACAAGGCAAAGATAGATCTGATATCCAACCTTCCACCTCCACTTACTGTCAAAGAGGTTCGTTCTTTCTTGGGCCATGCAGGATTCTATCGGCGATTCATCAAGGATTTCAGCAAAATCGCCAGGCCTTTATGCAAATTGTTGGTAAAGGAGACCCCATTTATATTTGATGAGGACTGCAAGAAGGCATTTGGGGCTCTAAAGAAGATTCTGAGGTCCGCACCCATCATCAAGCCACCCAGCTGGGGTGCACCATTTGAGATCATGTGCGACGCTTCGGACTATGCTATTGGAGCTGTTTTGGGGCAGCGCATAGACAAACTCCCCCATGTCATCTACTATGCGAGTCGGACTCTTAACGACGCTCAACTCAACTATTCGACCATTGAGAAGGAGTTGTTGGCAGTTGTGTTTGCTTTGGATAAGTTTCGATCATACCTGCTAGGTTCTAAAGTCATTGTCTACTCGGATCATACAGCCTTGAAGTATCTTTTCTCCAAAAAAGATGCTAAATCTCATCTCATCCGGTGGATTCTTCGACTACAAGAGTTCGACATTGAAATTCGGGATAAGAAGGGTTTTGAAAATGTGGTAGCCGACCATCTCTCCAGATTGACTGTTGATTTTACTGAGGAGGCCACCCCCATCTCTGAGACCTTCCCTGATGAGCAATTGATGCACATTGCTCATACTCCTTCACCATGGTTTGCCGATATAGTCAACTATCTTGTCATGGGCCATATGCCTTTACAATGGGGACGACAAGATAAGTCCAAGTTTATGGCCATGGTGAAATATTTTTTCTGGGACGATCCTTACCTTTTTAAGTATTGTCCTAATCAGATCATTAGGAGATGTATCCTTGAAGATGACCAAGCTAATGTCATCTCCTTTTGCCATGATCATGCTTGTGGAGGCCACTTTATTGCAAAGAAGACTGCTGCAAAGATTTTGCAGTGTGGATTTTATTGGCCTACCTTGTTCCATGACTCTCATACCTACTGTGCCTCTTGTGAGCGTTGCCAGAAGCTAGGGAGTATTTCTAGAAGGAATATGATGCCTCTAAACCCCATTCTGATTGTTGAGATTTTTTATGTGTGGGGCATCGACTTTATGGGACCATTCCCAAACTCTTATGGCTATCTTTATATCCTTGTTGCTGTGGACTATGTGTCCAAATGGGTGGAAGGTGGTGCTTGCAAGACCAATGACCACAGAGTAGTGGTTCAGTTTTTGAAGGATAATATCTTTGCTCGTTTTGGTATTCCCCGAGCAATCATAAGTGATGGTGGTAAGCATTTCTGCAACAGGATCTTTGAGCAGTTGATGAAGAAATATTTTATCACCCACAAGGTTGCAACCCCATATCACCCTCAGACCAGTGGACAAGTGGAGGTATCTAATATGGAGATCAAAAGAATTTTGGAGAAGACGGTAAATCCTTCACGGAAAGATTGGTCTCTGCGCTTGAATGATGCACTATGGGCATACCACACAGCCTTCAAGACCCCGATTGGCATGTCCCCATATCAGCTTGTCTATGGCAAGGCTTGTCATCTTCCGGTGGAGCTAGAGCATCGGGCTTATTGGCCCATCAAGCAGTTGAACTTTGATCTCACAAAGGCTGGTTCACAAAGGAAGCTCCAACTCAATGAATTGGAGGAACTGAGGAATGATGCTTATGACTGTGCGAGGTCTTATAAGGAATGAATGAAGAGGGCCCATTACCAAAATATTTTGAGACGATCTTTTGAGCCTGGTCAGAAAGTCCTTCTCTACAATTCACGTTTGCATCTCTTCCCAGGTAAACTCCGATCTCGATGGACGGGCCCATTTATTGTTCGCTCTGTTTCTTCTTATGGGGCCATTGAGATTGAGGATCCTACAAATGGTACGACTTTCAAGGTCAATGGGCAAAGGCTGAAACCATTCCTAGAGTTGAAGAGTCCAGAGATTGAGACGACTCTTTTGGAGGACTTGAGCTATTCCGAGTAACTGTTGTCTCTAGAGGAAAGTCTGGCTGAAGACTTAAAACTTAGCGCTTGTGGGAGGCAACCCTCATTATTTTCCTTGTCACTTGATTGTTTGTTTGTTTTTGTTTTTATTACGTTTTTCAGGATACGTTCTGCCATTCAAGTTTGGGGGAGCCTGGCTATACTCGACTTGCATCACCCAAAAAAAAATTAAAAAAAATTGCTATGTTGTTGATTGAGCATGATTACACTTTACTATGGTTTGCATATCATTGGTTTGCTTAACATTTTGAACGTTGCATATCATTAGAAATTTGAATCTGTTGACTCATCTGCTGGATTTGAGAGACCTCCCTTGTTTTAACTAAAATTCACAAGCACATTTGCATTGGTTCTGTAGGGTATGAAATTTGAATTGGGGAATGTGTATCATAAGAATTGTAGGATGATTAGTTGATAAAACCTCGGTTGTTTAAAAAAAAAAAAAAATCAGTTTGAGTTCTCATTGAGTAACCGGGCCTCTTACCTCATTAAGCATTGAGTGTTCGCGTAAAAAGATGTGGAATTTAAATTTGATTGATTGTATGGCTAGTTTGGCTTCGTAGCCTTTTTGACTTGAGTAATTAAGCCCTTAAGGATGTTTTTACATCTAGTGCCCTAAAACCATATGGTTTGGGAGTCATTGGCCTAACACTCACTACATAGGTCAATTAGAAAGCTTAAGGGAGTCAAGCATTGCATAGCCTGCACAAAAAAATAAATAAATAAAATAACAACCTTGGTTGTTTTCACCTAATAAAATTCCTATGAATTTTTGGTACAGAAACTTCGAGAAAAAATTGAAACCTCATGAGTCTATGTTAAATCTCACTTCGCACTTATTGGAACATGTGTTTTCTCGATTTTCCAGCTATGAGTTAATTGATTTGTGATGTCTGATGTGATTGTGATGTTCACCTTGTTAAGCTTACTCATGATATAAGAACCATGTGTTTGTATGGAAGTTTTTGTTTTAACAACAACATAGTGCTCTAAAATGTTTGTGGGTATCATTTCTGGCAAACCCTCACGAGACTTCACTCGTCCTCTAGGGAGTCCTAGGATTTTAAAAGGCTTGTTGCATACACTAAATGCAATCGTCTCTCCCACGAAAGAGGACTTATGTTTCTTGCATTGATTTGATTTTTCATTTTGTTTTGCTAAGGGACTAGCAAAATGTAAGTTTAAGGGTATTTGATGAGTGCCAAATATTGTATATTTTGACCCGTTAATTTGCATTTGTTAAACCTTTAGCTTTGTCATTTTTTTAATATTTTTTGTTAGTTTTGGTGTCTTAGTGTTTTGCAGGTCTTTGATATAAAAAAAAAAAAAAATGATAATATCTATGTGGGATTGGATTGTAACAAAGTGGGAGAACAAGCAAAATTATTGGATATTAATGGGCCTTGAACTCTTTTCACTTGCTGAGCAACTTTTGAGCGAGAGTAATATTATGGAAGGTGAAGCACAAACATGTGTAGAAAGAAGCAAGTGAAATTATTATTTTACCTAAGAGCTGTCGTGACAGTACATGCACCAAGGCCCAATTACCATGCATTCCAGCACGTACCGAATCAAACTGAGGAACGTGTAAATGAGGGGGCTGAATGTGTACAAGCAAGCTAACACGTGGACATGTAGAAACTCAGATTATGTTGGAGAGCTGTGCGTCAGATTCCTTTCCATAAGAACCCAGCAGAACCAATGCACGTGTACACAGCAAGGCAGCAACATATGTGTTAGTATTTTGGCCTCATTCTGTGTTTGGACAAAATCACTTAAGTGTAAAGATGCTGTAAACAGGGATTCCACTATTCAGAGTCTGCAAGTCAGAAGAATTCAAGTTCCCTATCAGCCGTTCGGACGATCGAGCCATCCCGTCCGAACACCCATATGTCCACTGTTCCATCCGTCCGGACGACGTGTCATCCCGTCCGGACGAAGTGTTCATTCCGTCCGGACCCCATACTGTATCGAGAAGTTTCTGTGCCAGCTTGCATCCGTCCGGACGTTTCAGCATCACATCCGGACGCCTCTCAGTACTCGATCATTTTCTAATTTCTTTCCAAGTTCCAAGAAAAGGAAGATCAATTAATCGTCCGGACGATGTGGTATCCCGTCCGGACGCGCGTCTCCTTAAGGAAAGAATCGCAATTCAAAAATGACCGTCCGGACGTCGGACAGCTGTGGTCCGGACGCATGTGCATCAAAGTGGTCCGGACGCACGTGCATCAAAGAAGGAAATTGCCGATTCGACTTCAACCGTCCGGACGACTGCCTATTATGGTCCGGACGCGCACATTGTAGATATGGAAATTGTGTGTTGAAGAATAGCCGTCCGGACGCTTAGCCCCCATGGTCCAGACGCTCTAGAGCCTTATAAGGAAATTACTTGCAGCGGACGTGCGATCGTCCGGACGATGTGCCATACCGTCCGGACGGCCAATGTCCACCGTCCGAACGGCGCCCAGGTATATTTTGCCTGACGCTCATTTGAGCCCCCATCCTATAAATAGAGGCCCCTGGGCACTGAGAACTGCAAGAATTCGGTGTGAATTCCATTAGAGCTCAGAGAAGTCATCAATCCCTCTAAAGCCGTTTTACAAGTGTGCTGTGCTATATAACCGAAGTCTATCTTAGAGGTCGGCTCTAATGTAAGGAGTTCCATTGAAGACCCCTTCAGGTTGGAGAACCTGGTTGGGAAGCATTCGTGTTGGGTTACACGTCAGAGATCAAGGTACGACCACTGCATCGGTACATGTGAGTGTTACTGTCTTGTATCTAGCTATGTCTTCTGAATAGTGGAATTCCTGGGTTTGGCTGCCCCGGAGTGGTTTTTCTCTTAACTGAGTTTCCACTTCGTCAACAAAAATCTGTGTGTCATTTACTTTCCGCTGTGCTTTAATTTTTGTTGACACCTATGCACACACTTTATTTTTAGAAGTCAATTTCGTTTTTCAATTGGTATCAGAGCTTGGTACACTCTGAGAAGATTAATTTCTTGAGTGGTATTATATTTGACTTCTATATTTTGATATGTCGCAAACTCTTAATTCTGTTCCTACCTTCGATGGTACGAACTATGGCTATTGGAAAGCTCGAATGCGATTCTTTTTAAAATCTATTGACTGTTGGAGTATTGTTGACTTTGGTTGGACTAAACCAGAGGATGCAACTCCTGAAATAGTCCCTCTGAAAAACGCCCGACTTTCCAATGATAAAGCCCTCCATTCTCTATGCCAAGCACTTTCTCCCTTTGAATTTGCCAAAATTTCAAACTGCGAATCAGCCAAAGAAGCATGGCAAATCTTGGAAACAACATATGAAGGCACGAAATTAGTTAAATCTTCCAAACTTCAAATGTTGACTCCAAGATTTAAAGAAATTAAGATGTTGGAAGAAGAGACTTTTGGATGGTTTTACTCCAAGATAAGTGACCTTAGAAACTCCATGGTGAGTCTTGGGAAATCTATCCGGATGTAAAACTCATCCGAAAAATTCTAAGATCTTTGCCCGAGCGTTTCAGGATCAAGGTAACGACAATTGAGGAAAGCAAGGATCTTGAAGAGATGAAGATTGAAGAGCTAGTTGGATCTCTTCAAACATATGAGATGTCTCTGCCCCCGGTCAAGAAGTTGAAGACCATTGCTCTAAAGGCTTCCAAGAAGAAGGTAGAAGCCTCCTCTGAAGATGACTCTGAGGATGAAGACAAAGCTGTGGCTATGTTAGCCAAAAATTTCAGAAGACTAATGAAAGATGATGGGTTCAAGAAGAAGTTTTCTGATAAAATAAAGAAACCTCTCAGAGAGACTGAACCAGAGGAATAGGAGAAGAGAGATCCCAAAGGACCCCGATGTTTTGAATGCTCAGGCTTTGGGCATATCCGAGCGGATTGTGGGAATCTCAAAAAGGGCAAGGGGAAGGCATACAATGTGACTCTCAGTGATGAGTCAGAAGAAGAAGCTCCAAAGTCTGAAAAATTTCTGGCCTTTGTAGCCCCACATGTTGAAGAAGAAGACTCATATTACTCGGAGCATAGTGAAAATGAGGAAGAGCTCAAAGAGGCCTACAAGACACTCTACAAAGAGTTTGAGAAGCTGAGGGAAGGCTGAAAGCAGCACCTGAATGATCTGAACAGTTTGCAGACCGAGAAGAGTTCATTGCTGCTCAAAGTGCAAGAGCTCGAGGCAAAGCTACTAGAGACACAGCTCTAGCTAGAGAGAGTCACTGATGAGAAGTTGACTCGCATGCTGTCCATCCAGAAGAGCCCTAATGATAAGACTGGTCTCGGGTATGTAGCTTGCTCTTCTGATGTTCCTTCTTCCTCAAAGACTGTATTTGTGAAGCCTACAATCCCAGAGCTTCCTCTCGCTGTTGAAGATAAACAAAAGGAAAAGGTTAATGATGATGTTCCAGGCACTCAGCAGCCTCATTCCATCAGAAGACTTCATATTTGCCATCACTGCTGTCTCAGTGGGCATGTTCGGCCTCAGTGCTCCCTCTTGAAAGCTCAAAAGGCCAAAGCCAATAAAGATGCGCCCAGACAAGCTCATTATGGCGCTAGACATGCGTTTCAGCATCAGACTCTGTGGCATCAGGCATCCTATCAAGTACCATGGGGACAAGCATCAATACACCAGTATCAAGCTCCTTGGTCTCATGCTCCTCAGCATCAGCGGCCTCAGCAGCGGTTTGTATCAGCCAATCACAGTGGCACTGTAACGACCCGCTTTTTACAAAAAAACGTAAGTAATTATATCTAGATAATTACGTGTCATTAACCATTCAGAGATGATAAATCTAGCAGCGGAAAATACGAATATCTTTTACTTTTCTTTACAAACGTCAGGGCAATTCCCTTACAATACATTCAGAGCTTTAACTGACATTTCTCTAGACATACATTAAAAATCCTTTACACTGATTACAAAGAAACATGTGTCACATAAAACACTAAAGCATACATGGAACTTATTAAATACAAGTAAATTCCTAAACATGTTACATGCAAATAGTACAAACATTTATGAGTACAAAGTACTGAAATCCTAACTACACAGCTTTAAATCTCTTAAGCTAGCAGTTAATCCAATCCATAATCTTCAGAACCTGCGCAAACATCTATGAGAAGGTGGTTACCGCCACAATCCCATAGTTCCATAAGTGAGCTAACTGTCATTCAACAACATCATGATTTATGCGTTATTTAAGGAACAGAAATATGACATAATGATGTAGTGATAGTTTTCATGCAAAGTTTAACAGTTTAATATAGTCATGACATTCCACTCATATAAGGGCCGTACCCCCGGTCAGCGTATATCTCGAGGCCGTACCCTCTACATTACATTTTATTAGCATGGTTTCCGCACTAGCAGAGTACGTCCCACGTCACTCCACTAGCACTTTGAAAGACGGTAGCAATCAATATGAATTATTGGGTTTTTGGTTCCAGGCACTATTCCCATCCTGAACCTTTGGAAGACGGTAGCAACCAATATTAATAGGTTAATTATTAAATGTATGCAATGATCAATCACACGCATCCAATTAAAATAAAACATAAACACAACACTATTGAAATCCAGTACTACCCTCAATAAGTAATTTATACTTACAGCCCTTTTATGTAGTCTCAGTTCATCATCTGCAACAAATACATATAAATGTGCATACAAGGTCAATATCATTACTTCTAGGAACTCATGCCTAAACATGAACTCCAAAGTCACATACATAAATAAAAGCAATCATCATGACTAGAATTCAATATGTTAATTTTCAAACATTAATACCATAATCCATATTTCCATAAAAAATATTAAAACTCCAAACAAGACCTAATCATTTCTAGGGAACATCAACCCAATCACCAAACCAATTAACAAAACATCTATTCTAAAACATATTAACTCTAACAATTATTTCAACCAATATATATTTGAGAAATCACAGTAAAACAGCACACTAAATTTCCATAATCAATTTCATACCAAAGTAAACTAATATATTTAACATGTTCTTAATTTAGTTATTGAGACTACATAATTAATATAATCTTTATTAACTCCCTTTTTCTGCATAATTCCCAGAACTCATATATCCAAAACATCACTCAATATAGTAAATCATATTTCTAGATTCTCAAGTTAAATAATATGTACTAGTTTAAATAAATCAACTTAAACTCTGGAGATATTATACTTGAAATAGGAACATATTCCAACACTAGCTTAATCACCAATTCTCAAGACTAATAGCCATAAAAGCAACCCCTTGTAATATTTTCGGTCATTAACTCTAAAAGCGCTTTAATGATATGAACCAAAACCAATAACGATCCTAAATCAGCCTACAATATCTAGGCATCACCGTAACCCATATCAAAACACCATACCGTCCTTACCAAATAACACCAAATCTAAACCCGCAAGTACATGGCTAACACAAGGGACATAACCGAAATCTCCCCATATATAATTCACCAAAAACCGATACATTGCAAGCACAGCCTATACCAATTCAAGGAACAACCTACACAGAAAATACCAAACCCACAATCATGGTTCAATCTTTGACACATCCCCATGGCTACACAGTCCAACAACCGGCCAAACACTACCCACTCAAAAATCATCCACTCAATTATTTACCCAATCGGCTACTCCAAATAAAGCATCTCAAAAAAAACACCCCATCATCAAACAATAAAATCCCTTAATCAATCCATAGGAAACCCCCAAAATCATCAAACCCTAGATACCTTGCATAGCCAAAACACAACCATAGAGAACAACTCTAAACCATTCGGCCATCAACACCCCAAAACAGAAAATCATAAATCAAAATACCCAAGCTAAAACAACACTTAGCTCATATTCACCCACAGAAAATATATCACACATATAATCACGGCTCAGCCGATCCAACGACAAATAGGAAATAATTAGTCAACCATGAATTATCAAATTTAATCAACAAATTAACCTAATTTATAGAATAACTCACATTAATGATTCTCATAGAGAATCCACCGGGAAGAACCTACTGAAATCACCGGAAATCGACCAAGAATTAGACCTCTGCTTGAATTGGTGATGACCACCGGAAATCCAGCTTCTAGCTCGCCGGAATCGCCACTGGAATCGCCGGAAAAGCCGCCGGAAAACGCACAGGAAGAACTAGGTCTTCCTCTCGGGTCTGACGAGTCACCGGGTCGGGTTTTGGGTCAGAGGCTTCAAGTCTTCGTGGATCGGCCGGAAAGTCGCCTTAGCTCGCCGGAAATCGGCGTCTGGCCGCCGGACATGGAGGATCAGACCTCCGGGAGGATCGGGTCGCACGGGTTCTCCTGGATCCGTCGGGTTTCCGCGTCCTAGGCACCACCGGAGTCGACCCACCGGTAGCATTGGCCAGAAATCGAGTCGTCAGCGTCCCCTGGTTTCCGGGTCCGATTTCCATCTCTGTTTCCCTCTCTCCTGATCTCTGACTCTCCCTCTCTGCCCCTGTTCCGTCTCTCTCTCTCTCACGGATCCACCGGGCCCTCTCTTCCCCGCCACTCTCTCTCTCTCTCGGTTCTCATCTCAGTCTCACTCTCTCTCCCTCGCTATCTCTGTTTTCGAGCAAAAGAACAAAGAAGAAACAAAGAAGGAAGAAAGAAGAATAGAAGAAAAAGAAGAGAAAAGAAGAAGTGTGGTCCGGTTATAATAAAAGAGAGATATTATTTTTCTGTAATCATTGTCTTAGTAAAATATCAAATATTTTACGCATAACTTAACAGTTAAGTTTTCTTAAAATATCCCTTATTAAAATATATCTTATAAAAATATCTCTTACAAAAATATCTCTCTAGATATTTTATCTGCTGATATTTTTAAATTGATCTTTACCAATATGTATAATTCATCAAAATTACAATCTGAGTTCATTTTGTGTCTAGTTCATTCCATCGGTAATATTATTATCTCAATAATATTTTAACATCATAAATTATAAACCAAATATATATTGCACAGTAATATTACACACAGTGAATATTACACCTTAATATTATTTATCAATATTATTATGCCAATTAGTCTATTTTATTCAGTCAGTCTATTTTATTCAGTCTTAAATTCTCATTTAAGACATTTATTTAATTACTTAAAATCTGGGGCGTTACAAGCACTTACAAGAGCAAACCCAAGCATTTGAGAAGGCTTCAAGAGCAATATTCCAATGAGCCTCCTATCTGGATGCAGAACTTGATGGAGTGGATGATGCAGTCTTGTCAGCAACCACCCACTGGAAGGCAGACTTGGGCTAAGAAGGGCAGTTACCCCAGGAAGGGGAACCGACGCACCTAGCAGGTTCGGGTGTTTATGCCTAGGATTTGGTTCCTAATCCTAAGGCATCAGGTTTGATTGCTTGCACTTTTTATGTTATAATTACGTGCTTGTTATGCAATCTAGGAACTAGTTTGTTGTGCCCCCTGTTTCTCTTGAGAGAACTTTGCAAGTATCTATTGGGGAAGACAGAAAAAGTAGGTCGAGCTACTACTTTCTGTACTGACATCTTTGAGCATTTACAGGTGTGATCTTACCTTTGCATATGATGTCATTTCCATATTGCATGTTTTGTTTGATTTAAATAAATAAATAAATAAAAATTTGGGAGAATTTGCATGATTAATCCTTCTCTTCGCTTATTAGATTTTGTATTTATCTTCACCTGATATCTCAATTCTGTGAGCATCAACACTTAGCTTAGATGTATTTGAGAGTTTTATGACTATTTTGGCCAAGTGATTTTCATGTTTATGCAAAACTAGGATAGCTCCTTCCCTCATGCGATGAAAAAGTGCACTATCGGAGACTCCCTAAAGGTACATAATTCCTTCTCTGACTAGTTGCTTCTAGAATTTCTAAATTAGAAAGAGTTTTGTGATAAGATGGTCAAATTGACCACAGGCTAGTTGAACCTAGCATCTATAAATTCTGGCATTTCCTCTAGCTTGCAGCACCATAAGAATTGAGTAGTTATTTGTATGAATTTTGTGTTTTAAAAAATTGTCTATTCACTGCTTCTGTACTGAATTTGCAATATACCTTGCCCTCCATGAGCAAGTAAAAATTTATCTTGTCCTTCATTGTACAAGTAAAACAATTCGGTGCTGTATCTCAGGGGGAGTGTATCAGATGAGGATGGCTAGGCCCTAGTAAAAGTAAGGTTTGACTTTTGGCTAATCTGTCATGGATTCTCTCTCTTCGTTAGGAAATCTGGTTGCTCTTGTCATGATTTTTCAAACCTTGTCGGTTCAGTCTCCACACACACACGCATTGCTTGAGTTGAGTTGTCTATTTGACTTTTCTATGATTAGGAAAATTACTTGTGCTAATTGAAATCTCAACTCTCTTTTATATCTCTATTAAGTTTTGAAATGCTTTCTGATTGTGTTATCAGTTGATTATACATGCGTATTCTAACACTAACCTGAGAAAATTGATCTCTGTAAAATTTTCCTCAATTTTTTTCTCGTGTTTCAGTGTGGAGCGTCCGGATGATCTACATTGACGTCCGAACGACACTCTCTTGGAGTCCGGACGGGGATGGAGGCCACATGTCCGGACAGGACCTGATGGAGTCTGGACGTGCGCTGTCATCATCGTCCGAACGGTCTCTTTATATCGTCCGGACGCGCGCGACCAGTCTGCTCCTTTCCGAGGTAGCGAGCGTCCGGACATCATCAACTCACTGTCCGGACGGGGACCCCACAGAGGCTATAAATTCCCCTGCTCACCGCATTCTCACTATACCGCACTCAATCTCACTTTTGGCTGTTTGTGAGTTCTCTTTCTGTGAGTTTTTGGCTTTTTGCATTTTTCTCATATTCCAGGTATTGTTTTTCAGCCCTTATCTCTTCAGTTCTTTTTACTGTTAGAATGTTATTTATTTTTGGAATATGAGATGCATATATCTGCCATGTTGAAATTTCTTGGACTTAGTTGTGATATTATTTTGTATTTATTTTCACAAGTCCTTTTTACTGCTGTTATTCTGCCAAATTTTTGTTATCCTAACAATAATATTTTTGGAATAATTTTCTTTGGAAAATTCTTGTTGGATCTTTTGCAGAATCATGTCTGCGGGCAGTCCACCCCGCAGGGTTCGTCAAAGGCTTGTGGAAGATAGGGCTGCAATTCAGGCCAAAATTATGGACCGCTCCTTCATTGCTGAGCGGAACGTCCTTCGGGCTATATCATGGTGCCATCGCTGGACAACATACTTGACATCATCCAGAGGTACAACTGGGGATATCTCCACAGCTGTGCTTGTGTGGTGTACAGCGGATTGGTCAAGCGGTTCTATGCCAACTTGGAGGTGGTGCAGAATGATGATCATGGAGTGGTACTTCAGTCGTCCGTTGCAGGCCATCTCATCACTCTTGATCCTCAGGTCATCAGTCACATCATCCGAGTCCCAGTGCTCGAGATTTCGGCCAGCCCATACAATGAGGTGGTGCTTCCTCCATCCCTGGATGATCTTAGGGAATTCTTCTGTGCCGTTCCCCAAGGTGAGGAGCACTCTACTGCCATCCAGATTGGTGCCCTGTCATCCATCCACCGCAAGCTGGCCAAGATCATTTAGCAGAACATCTGGCCTGTTGCTCGGTGCAGTAATTTGATCCTGAAATGGGCCCAGTTTGTCTATGCAATCCACCTCCGCTTGCCTTTCTGCCTGTGCAAGCACATTTTGGGGGTTATATTAGAGGCCCGTGATGAGAGCACTGCTGGTCTTCCGTTTGGCTGCCTCCTCACTGAGATTATTCTTCAGTCGGGCATCAATGTCAATGGCGAACTGAAGATGAAAATCCAGCAGCCCATCAGCAAGCAGACATTGATGAAGTCTAATGCACAGCTGCGGAGAGATGACTCTGATGTTGAGGTGCCCCCACCTGCTGCTATGCCAGTCGGCTTTCCAGATATGGCTTCATCCTCACATACTATTCCGCCATCTGAGTTGGAGGTCAATTATGCTCAGATTATGGAGGCTCTTGCTACACTTCAGGGAGGGATGAGCAGCATGCAGGTGTCTATGTCCTCCATGCAGCAGTCTATGTGTTCCATGCAGCAGTCCATCTCATCCATGCAGCTAGCTGTGCACTCCATCGACAGGCTCGTGGAGCAGAACCAGCTGGACCTTCAGGAGTGCCTGAAGTATCATCATCCTAGCGGCAGTGATGATTAGGATGATGCAGACGGGATTTTACCCATGCCTGAGGATGTTTGATTCCCTCTTGTGTTTGTTGACTTTTTATTGTCTTTTGTTATTTTGAGGCAATTTTTTGCTTTGTTAAAACTTTGTCACCGTCCGGACCCCATACTATATCGAGAAGTTTCTGTTAGTATTTTGGCCTCATTCTGTGTTTGGACAAAATCACTTAAGTGTAAAGATGCTGTAAACAGGGATTCCAATATTCAGAGTCTGGAAGTCAGAAGAAATTCAAGTTCCATGTCAGCCGTCCTAACGATCGAGCCATCCCGCCCGGACCTCCATCTGTCCACTGTTCCATCCCGTCCGGACGATGTGTCATCCCGTCCGGACGCTAGACAGACCAGCATCACCCGTCTGAACGAAGTGTTCATTCCATTTGGACCCCATACTGTATCGAGAAGTTTCTATACTAGCTTGCATCCGTCCGGAAGTTTCAGCAGCACGTCCGGACGCCTCCCAGTACTCGATCAGCTTCTGATTTCTTTCCAAGTTCCGAGAAAGGGAAGATCAGTAAACCGTCCGGACGATGTGGTATCCCCTCCGGACGCACGTCTCCGTAAGGCAAGAATCGCAATTCAAATATGACCCGTCCAGACGTCTGGACCAACATCCCCCATGGTCCGGACGCTGGAGTGCCTTATAAGGAAATTACTTGCGGCGGACGTGAGACCGTCCGAACGATGTGCCATCCCTACTGGACGATGTCCTTAAACAGGAAAGATTTCCCCGCGAAATTTTTGGAAAATCTTGTCGCACATTTGTCCGTCCGGACGGCCCATGTCCACCATCCGAACGGTGCCCAGGTATATTTTGCCTGACTCTCATTTGAGCCCCCATCCTATAAATAGAGGCACCTGGGCACTGAGAACTACAAGAATTCGGTGTGAATTCCATTAGAGCTCAGAGAAGTCATCAATCCCTCTGAAGCCGTTTTACAAGTGTGTTGTGCATAAACCGAAGTCTATCCTAGAGGTCGGCTCTAAGGTAAGGAGCTCCATTGAAGACCCCTTCAGGTAAGAGAACCTGGTTGGAAAGCGTTCGTGTTGGGTTACACGTCAGAGATCAAGGTACGACCACTGCATTGGTACATGTGAGTGTTACTGTCTTGTATCTAGCTATGTCTTCTGAATAGTGGAATTCCTGGGTTTGGCTGCCCCGGTGTGGTTTTTCTCTTAACTGAGTTTCCACTTCGTCAACAAAAATCTCTGTGTCATCTTCTTTCCACTGTGCTTATTTTTGTTGACACTTTGTGCACACACACTTGTTGTTTATTTTAGAAGTCAATTTTCAATTGGTATCAGAGCAGGTACACTCTGTTTAGGATTTATCTCCTGAGTGTGATCCTCATCTCTTTGTGACTTCTATTTTTTTATTACACCTTTTATCTTGAATTCTTCTCAGTTATCTAAAGAGGATTCTGATATTAAGCTTTTTATGGTTTTTAATAAATTAACGAATGCTCAACATTCTAAAATTTCACATAAAGAGCTTAAAAAGGTGAAGCAAGAAAAAGAGTCATTAATTATGCAATTGTCTGAATCACTTGCTTTGATTTACTCTTTGAGATCTGAAAATACCATGCTATTTAAAATTATTGATACACTTGAGAATAAATTAAAGGAATATGAAAACCTCTTGGAAAAATTCTCAAGTGATAATTTGAAAAGCATGTTGTGTATTCATTCAGATATTTCGAACAAGCTTGGTTTAATTGTTGATGATTTGAGTGCTTCTACTTCATATATTTCTGACTTTGAATTAGATCCTGTTGATATTAAACCTGTGATGGTAGATGCAGCTTGTTCAGAAAGTTCTTGCTTGAATAATTGTGTGAAGCCTAACTCCAAGGATTCGGGAACACAAGGTAAGTTTGTTCCTATGTGTCATCATTGTGGGAAGGTTGGTCATATCAAACCAAAGTGTTATCTGTTAAAATCCCACAGATCTTGGAAGAAGCAGGAGGATTCCAAACAGGATGTTATTGAGAAAACCTCTTCAGATAAATATGTCCCGCCCCCATAGGAGGCATATATCTAAAAAAGGTAAGGACTTTATTGTTTGTGAAAATGTTAATCTTAAATTTGCAGAGCCCTTCAAGAAGCATTTCAGCAAACGAATTCAGTCTATCTGCTATCATTGTGGTGTCTCTGGACACATCAGGCCACACTGTCCTCAAATTCAACATCAGCAGCCTCAGATCAGGAAAACAGAGCAAAAGACAGGTAAGTCTAGCTCTAAACCTTCTAAGCCTCATCATGTTTTTCTGCAACAACGGCATTATCCTCGAAGGGATTCTCCCTCATGCTATCACTATGGTAAGTATGGCCACATCAAAGCCGAATGCTTCAAAGTGAAGCCTCACAAGTCCAAGAAGAATCAGACCAATGTAGGGCTTGTCAACATGATGAAGAATGTCCTAGTCAGACTGATCAATTGGGACATGGCTCACATCCCTGCCTCACAAGTAAAGAAGGTATGGGTAAGGAAGGATGAGACAATTCACCCCTTAAGGGGGAATGGACTCACCTAGTAGGTGAGGTCTCCCATGCCTAGGATTTTGGTTCCTAAATCCTAGTGCATGTCAGGTATGTTTGCATCTTATTCATGCCTTGCATTCTGTTTGAGGAACTGTTTATTTTGTCCCCATATATTTCTCTTGTTGTCTTGAGAAACATCTGCAGATATTTTTGGGGATAACAGTTAAAGCACGTCGGGTGGCTGCTTTTCTGTCTTGGTACTTCTAAACCTCTCTCCATGAGGAAAGGTTTGGTTTTACCTTGCATGCTAGGATTAGATGTCATTTCCTTTTCTGAGCATGTGTTTGTTGTTTTTCTGTTTATTGGTTTTCAACAAAAGAAAAAAAAAAATTGGGAGAATTTGCAGGATTAAACTTTCTCTTGGCTTATTAGATATTGTATGTATCTTTACCTGATATCTCAATTCTGTGAGCATTAATTTACTTTGCTTAGATACATTTGAGAGTATATGATTATTTTGGCCAAGTTATTTTTCCTGGTTGTGCAAAAGTAGGATAGCTCCTTTCCTTATGCGATGAAAAATTGCACTATCTGAGACTTCTTAAAGGTACATCATTCCTTCTCTAACTATTTGCTTCTAGAATTTCTGAATAAGAGAAGAGGTTTGTGATAAGATGGTCAAATTGACCACAGGCTAGTTGAACCTAGGATCTAAAAATTCTGGCATTTCCTCTAGCTTACAGCACCATAAGAATTGAGCAATTATTCGAATGAATTTTGTGCTTTAAAATTGTCTATTCACTGCTTCTGTACTGAATTTGCAATATACCTTGCCCTCTATGAGCAAGTAAAAATTTATCTTGTCCTTCATGGTACAAGTAAATACAATTCGGTGATGTATCTCAGGGGGAGTGTATCAGATGAGGATGACTAGGCCCTAGTAAGAGTAAGGTTTGACTTTTGGCTAATCTGTCACGGATTCTCTCTCTTCTTTAGGAAATCCGGTTGCTCTTGTCATGATTTTTCCAAACCTTGTCGGTTCAGTCTCCACACACACGCGCATTGCTTGAGTTGAGTTGCCTATTTGAATTTTCTATGATCAGGAAAATTATTTGTGCTATTTGAAATCTCAAACTCTCATTTTTATCTCTGTTTAGTTTTTGAGATGCTCTCTGATTGTGTTATCAGTTGATTATACATACGTGTTCTGACACTAACTTGAGGAAAATTGATCACTGTAAAATTTTCCTCAGTTTTTCTGTGTTTCAGTGTGGAGCGTCCGGACGGACTGGTGGTCCGGACGGCACTGTCTTGAAGTCCGGACGGGGATGGAGCCCACATGTCCGGACAGGACCTGATGGAGTCCAGATGCGCACTGTCATCATCATCTGAACGGTCTCTTTATATCGTCCGGATGCGTACAACCAGTCTGCTCCTTTCTGAGGCAGCAAGAGTCCGGACGTCATCAACCCACCGTCCGGACGGGGACCCCACAGAGGCTATAAAAACCCCTGCTCTCCACATTCACTCCCTACCCCACAAAATCATTGTTCTTGGCTGTTTGTGAGTTAAGTTGGCTTTAAGTTTCTTTTTGGCTTGTTGCAAATTCCTCTCATATTCCAGGTATTTTTCTAATCTTTTTTTCTTCAGTTTTTTTTAAGACTGTTAGAATTGTTTTTGGAATATGAGATGCATATATCTGCCATCTTGAAATTTCTTGGACTTAGTTGTGATATCGTTTTGTATTTATTTTTTTTAAGAGTCCTTTTACTGCTGTTATTCTACCAAATTTTTGTTATCCTAACAAGAATATTTTTGGAATATTTTTCGTTGGAAAATTCTTGTTGGATCTTTTGCAGAATCATGTCTGCCGGCAGTCCACCCCGCAGGGTCCGTCAGAGGCTTATGGAAGATAGGGCTGCAATTCAGGCCAAAATTATGGACCGCTCTAAACAGGGATTCCACTATTCAGAGTCTGGAAGTCAGAAGAAATTCAAGTTCCATGTCAGCCGTCCGGACGATCGAGCCATCCCGTCCGGACGCCCATCTGTCCACTATTCCATCCGTCCGGATGACGTGTCATCCCGTCCGGACACTAGACTGACCAGCATCATCCGTCCGAACGAAGTGTTCATTCCGTCCAGACCCCATACTGTATCGAGAAGTTTCTGTGCCAGCTTCCATCCGTTCGGACGTTTCAGCAACACGTCCGGACGCCTCCCAGTACTCGATCAGCTTCTAATTTCTTTCCAAGTTCCAAGAAAGGGAAGATCAGTAAACCGTCCGGACAATGTGGTATCCCCTCCGGACGCGCGTCTCCGTAAGGAAAGAATCGCAATTCAAATATGACCGTCCGGACGTCTGATAGTTGTGGTTCGGACGCGCGTGTATCAAAGAAGGAAATTGCCGATTCGACTTCAACCATCCAGATGATTGCCATCATGGTCCGGGCGTGTGTATTACAGGTATGGAAATTGCGTGTTGAAGAATAGCCGTCTGGACGCTCATCCCCCATGGTTCGGACGCTGGAGTGCCTTATAAGGAAATTACTTGCAGCGGACGTGAGACCGTCCGGACGATGTCCTTAAACAGGAAAGATTTCCCCATGAACTTTTTGAAAAATCTTGTCACACAGTTGTCCATCCAGACGGCCCATGTCCACCGTCCGGACGGTGCCCAGGTATATTTTGCCTGACGCTCATTTGAGACCCTAGCCTATAAATAGAGGCCCCTGGGCACTGAGAACTGCAAGAATTCGGTGTGAATTCCATTAGAGCTCAGAGAAGTCATCAATCCCTCTGAAACCGTTTTACAAGTGTGCTGTGCTATAAACCGAAGTCTATCTTAGAGGTCGGCTCTAAGGTAAGGAGTTCCATTGAAGACCTCTTCAGGTAGGAGAACCTGGTTGGGAAGCATTCGTGTTGGGTTACACGTCAGAGATCAAGGTACGACCATTGCATCGGTACATGTGAGTGTTACTATCTTGTATCTAGCTATGCCTTCTGAATATTGGAATTCCTGGGTTTGGCTGCCCCGGAGTGGTTTTTCTCTTAAATAAGTTTCCACTTCGTCAACAAAAATCTATGTGTCATCTTCTTTCCGCTGTGCTTATTTTTGTTGACACTTTGTGCATACACACTCGCTGTTTATTTTAGAAGTCAATTTTCAGTTTATGTGCCAGCTTGCATCCGTCCGGATGTTTCAGTATCATCTTCGGACGCCTCTCAGTACTCAATTAGTTTTTGATTTCTTTCCAAGTTCCAAGAAAGGGAAGATCAATCAATCATCTAGACGATGGGGTATCCCGTCCGGACGCGAGTCCCCTTAAGGCAAGAATTGCAATTTAAAAATGACCGTCCGGACGTCTGACAGCTGTGGTCCGGACGCACGTGCATCAAAGAAGGAAATTGCCGATTCGACTTCAACCGTCCGAACGACTGCCTATTATGGTCCGGACGCGCGCATTGCAGATATGGAAATTGCGTGTTGAAGAATAGCCATCCAGACGCACAGCCCTCATGGTCCGGACGCTCTAGAGCCTTATAAGGAAATTACTTGCAGCGTACGTGCAACCGTCCGGACGATGTGCTATACCGTTTGGATGAGGCCCTTAAACAGGAAAGATTTCTCCGTGAAATTTTTGGAAAATCTTGTCGCACAGTTGTCCGTCCGGATGGCCCATGTCCACCGTCCGGACGGCGCCCAGGTATATTTTGCCTGACGCTCATTTGAGCCCCCAGCCTATAAATAGAGGCCCCTAGGCACTGAGAACTGCAAGAATTCGGTGTGAATTCCATTAGAGCTCAGAGAAGTCATCAATCCCTCTGAAGCCGTTTTACAAGTGTGCTGTGCTATAAACCGAAGTCTATCTTAGAGGTCGGCTCTAAGGTAAGGAGTTCCATTGAAGACCCCTTCAGGTAGGAGAACTTGGTTGGAAAGCGTTCGTGTTGGGTTACACGTCAGAGATCAAGGTACGACCACTGCATCGGTACATGTGAGTGTTACTGTCTTGTATCTAGCTATGTCTTCTGAATAGTGGAATTCCTGGGTTTCGCCGCCCCGGAGTGGTTTTTCTCTTAAATAAGTTTCCACTTCGTCAACAAAAATCTATGTGTCATATTCTTTCCGCTGTGCTTATTTTTGTTGACACTTTGTGCACACACACTTGTTGTTTATTTTAGAAGTCAATTTTCAGTTTCTGTGCCAGCTTGCATCCGTCCGGATGTTTCAGTATCATGTCCGAACGCCTCTCAGTACTCGATTAGTTTTTGATTTCTTTCCAAGTTCCAAGAAAGGGAAGATCAATCAATCGTCTAGACGATGGGGTATCCCGTCCGGACGCGCGTCTCCTTAAGGCAAGAATTGCAATTTAAAAATGACCGTCCGGACGTCTGACAGCTGTGGTCCGGACGCACGTGCATCAAAGAAGGAAATTGCCGATTCGACTTCAACCGTCCAAACGACTGCCTATTATGGTCCGGACGCGCACATTGCAGATATGGAAATTACGTGTTGAAGAATAGCCGTCCTGACGCACAGCCCCCATGGTCCGGACGCTCTAGAGCCTTATAAGGAAATTACTTGCGGCGGACGTGCGACCGTCCGGACGATGTGCCATATCGTCCGAACGAGGCCCTTAAACAGGAAAGATTTCTCCGTGAAATTTTTGGAAAATCTTGTCGCATAGTTGTCCGTCCGGACGGCCCATGTCCACCGTCCGGACGGCGCCCAGGTATATTTTGCCTGACGCTCATTTGAGCCCCCAGCCTATAAATATAGGCCCCTGGGCACTGAGAACTGCAAGAATTCGGTGTGAATTCCATTAGAGCTCAGAGAAGTCATCAATCCCTCTGAAGCCGTTTTACAAGTGTGTTGTGCTATAAACCGAAGTCTATCTTAGAGGTCGGCTCTAAAGTAAGGAGTTCCATTGAAGAACCCTTCAGGTAGGAGAACCTGGTTGGGAAGCGTTCGTGTTGGGTTACACGTCAAAGATCAAGGTACGACCACTGCATTGGTACATGTGAGTGTTACTGTCTTGTATCTAGCTATGTCTTCTGAATAGTGGAATTCCTGGGTTTGGCTGCCCCGGAGTGGTTTTTCTCTTAACTGAGTTTCCACTTCGTCAACAAAAATCTCTGTGTCATTTACTTTTTGCTGTGCTTTAATTTTTGTTGACACCTATGCACACACTTTATTTTTAGAAGTCAATTTCGTTTTTCAATATGAATGTTGAGGTGCAAAGGGGGCATGATTCTTTCTAAATAAAAGACCAGCACACACGTGGACATGGAGGACAGCAATAGAAGCAGCACCGAATATTCCTTGGGACCAAAAAATTGAAGCACCGATTCCTTCCTTGCTTCTTGCCATTTGCAGACATGATTTTCTTGCCAAAAGAAGACAGCACCAAGAGCTCTTCACTCGTGAATTCCAGACCTGAGCAGCTTATTCTTTCCATGGACGTGATCGTGCGGTGCTGGGAGAACCGAACAGAGCAAACTTGGAAAACTGAATTGACGTGCGGCGCAAATCAGTGATTTTCTCCAGGTAAAACAGCAATTGGCAACACGTGACCTGCGGCAAAGATTGAGAGATTGAGAAAGTATCACATTCCTAGGCAAAAGGCTCAAAACCCTAGCATTCTTTTCTTTTATTAGGGTTTAGAGGGGTAGCGGTGCCATTTTGTAAAAAATTAGGTTTAACCTAATTTTCTGCTATAAATACCCCATGTTAGGCACTACTTAGGGCCAACTTTTTTCTTCAGAGCACTTGTCTTAGCTCTTGTCTTTTCTTTTGTAAGTGTTACTTTGTTCTTATATTATTTTAATTCAAAGTTATTTGTTCTTCTTTTCTTTTATCGCTTTAATTTTTTAATATTTAAATTTTCAGTTCTTCTTCTCCTTCTTCCTTATCAATTTTAATTCATAGCACTTTTAGTTTATTGTTATTTAATTTTTCGATCTCTCTTTCTTTTCCATTATTTCGTTTGTTGTTTTCTTTTATTTCTGTTCTTTTGTTCTTCCTTTTTCTTTTCATTTTATTTTATTATTATGATTTCATTTGGATTGCTCGGTGTTTTTAGTCATGAGAGGCTAAAATCCTCAACTAAAGTTGAGGATGAAACCTCATCAATGATAACACCTTCGCTCTTGTCATGATATTCATAAATTCAATATTTATTTATATTCAAATTCTATATCAATCTCTTTAGATTGATGATTTTATATATATATATATATATATATATATATATATATATATATATATATATATATATATATATATTTGTGTAATTCAATCGATGGATACATCGATTGATTTCTTTAAAATTGGGGTATCTATTGTTATTTCCGGATACAATAGATGATTTCAATTAAAAAAAAGGATAATCGTTGTGATTTGTGAGTTGAGTTATTCAAATATTTTCATGCTTTGAATTTGAATATCGGGCCTATTAAATTAAATTTATGAATAAAATGCAAGAGTAGGGTGTTTGATTTGGTTTGGTGAATTCTGATACCTTAGTGTTGGTTTTATAAATTGTTCTTGTTTATTTTAATTTCGTTTATTATTTTGTTTACAAAAAAAATTCCACATCTTTGGGTCTAGGTTAAAATAAGATTAATTTAAATAGAAATTGATTTTCGTTTGTTTACACTCACTTCCCTGTGGATACGATCTCATACTTGCGCATGCACTATGCTACATATGACTCGTGCGCTTTCGAGTATTAAAATTTGCACATCAACTACCGGGAGCTTAACTGTGTTACCATAAAGAATAAATACCTTCTACCAAGGATTGATGACATGTACCAACTGAAGGAAGCCAAGGTATTCTCAAAAATCGACCTTCGATCGAGATACCATCAACTTAAGGTAAAGGAAGAAGATGTGCAAAAGATGGCGATTCGAACGAGGTATGGTCATTACAAATTTCGAATAATGCCTTTTGGGGTGACTAATGCATCGTCGGTATTTTTCGATCTAATGAATCGTGTTTTCCATATGTACCTTGATTCATTTGTAGTAGTGTTTATTGATGATATTTTAATTTACTCGAATAATCATCAAAAGCCCGGAGGACAGCTAAAAGTAGTACTAAACATTCTAAGGGAAAAGCAGTTATTCGCTAAACTCAAGAAGTGCAAATTTTGGATGGAGAAAGTTTCATTCTTAGGGCATATTATCTGAAAAGATGGAGTAGTAGTCGATCCTAGCAAACTTGAGGCGGTCATCAACTTGGAGCAGCCAACCAAAGTCCATGAAATCCGCAACTTTCTTGGATTGGCAGGTTACTACCGAAGGTTCGTAGAAGGTTTTTCCAATCTTTCTGGACCTTTGACCGCCCTCCCTAAGAAGAATGCTCATTTTCAATGGAACGATAAGTGTGAAGTGAGCTTTCAAAAGCTGAAAAAGAGGTTAGTATCTGCACCTATCCTTGTACTACCAAGAGAGTCTGAGAAGTTCGTAGTTTTTAGTTATGCATCTCTTAAAGGACTAGCGTACATGCTCATGCAGCAAGATAAAGTTATAGCTTACGCCTCTAGATTGTTGAAGGATCATAAGAGAAACTATCCCACTCATGACCTTGAACTAGCTGCTGTAGTTTTTGCTTTTAAAAATCTAGAGACATTATCTTTTTAGTGAGAAGGGAAAAATTTATACTGATCATCAAAGTCTAAATTATATCTTCTCGTAAAATGAATTGAATATGAGGCAGCATAGGTGGTTAGAATTGTTAAAAGACCACGACTTCTATATTCTATACCATCCAGGCAAAGCAAATGTAGTTGTAGACACTTTGAGTAGGAAATCGCAGAGTGCATCAGCAAACTCGACACCTACCCTGAATCAACTTGCCAAGCAATTGAGAATGATCCAGCTGGATGTGGCGCCAAGTGTGAAGGATGCCACCCTAGTAGCTCTTATTATCCGTCCATTAATTGCTGACAGAATTAAGATTGCTCAGGACAATGACCTAGGGTTGCAAGAACTGATGGAAAAAGTTAGCTAGGGTAAAACTCCAGGTTTCCATTTCACTAACGATGACATTTTAAGAACATGTGATGCCAGAACTGTCATACCCAATGATGTAGAATTGAGAAGGGACATACTCAATGAGGCACATAAGACTAGATACACTGTACATCCGAGAAGCACGAAAATGTACCAGGATTTGAAAAAGGGATATTGGTGGCAGGGAATGAAGCGTGATATCGCAGAATATGTAGCACAATGTCCCACTTGTCAGCAAGTAAAGGCAAAACACCAAAGACTAGCCGGTCCACTCCAACCTCTCAACATGCCAGAATGGAAATGGGATCAAATTGAGATGGACTTTGTTGTAGGTTTGCCAAAAACACTCAATGGGCTTGATGCTATTTGGGTCGTTATTGACAGACTTATGAAAAATGCTTGTTTCATCCCTATCAAAATTACAGACCCTGTCCCTAAATTGGCAAAATTATATATAAGAGAGACAGTCAGACTGCATGGAATACCTATTTCTATTGTATCTGACCGTGATGCCCGATTCACCTCTCATTTCTTGCAATGTTTGCAAGATGCAATGGGGACAAAGCTAACTCTTAGCATGGCATACCATCCTCAAACCGATGGTCAATCTGAAAGAACCATTCAGAATTTGGAGGATATGCTGAGTCTTTGCCTGCTCGACTTTAAAGGTAAATGGATTCAATATTTACCGTTAGTTGAGTTTGCCTATAACAACATGAAAAATTAAATGACTTCTAATTAAACCGTGTGTGTGTGCAGAATGTGCTAACAAAATAATATAAATGCGGAATTTAAAAGACACAAGAATTTTGTTAACGAAGTGGAAACTCAATTAAGAGAAAAACCACTCTGAGGCAGCCAAACCCAGGATATCCACTATTCAGAAGACAAGACTAGTTACAAAGCAGTAGCACTCACATAACCGTATGTAGTGGTCATACCTTGAAATTTAACGTGTAACCCAATACGAACGCCTCCCAACCAAGTCTCCTACTTGAAGGGGTCTTCAGTGGAATTCTTTACCTTAGGGCCAACCCCTAAGATAGACTTCTAATGAGTGCCAAATATTGTATATTTTGACCCCTTTATTTGCATTTGTTAAACCCTTAGTTTTGTTATTTTCTAATATTTTTGGTATGTTTTAGTGTCTTAGTGTTTTGCAGGTCTTTGTGATAAAATGACAGTATTTTATGTAAAATTGCAAAGAAACGAGAAATCAGCGGTTGATTGTGGACCTTGTTAGACTGCTTTCATGTGTGACGGGGCACTTAATTGCAGAAATAACTCAATTGACTGTCTCTTATTTTAGAAAGGCAGAATCCTAGACATAAATGGAAGGAAAATGCATGGAAAAATATGTCTCTTCCAAGATAGATATGCACGGACAAACTCTTCTCAAGCATGTGACGCAGATTATTTTGTTATGGAGAGAATAATCTCTTATTTCCAAACCTGGCGAGTACCGAAGACACAAGACACAAGTTTATCTCTTTCCAAAGCTGGACCGAACAGGGACCTGGACGTGTAGAGCTGGCAGCAACGAGAATCTCCTGTACGTCTGAATTGGCTTGCACCAAATCTACGTGCACGTAGAGAGACACTAGATGATCCACAAGATATTTTTCCATACTCACCATGCAGCACCAACTCATGACTTGACTTAGAGAAAGCCAGATGTTCTACACGTGATTTACAGAACAACAGACCTGCCATACGTGATTAATTTCCAAAGATGAGAACCATCGACTGGGCACCGAACCCATGCAGCTGTTAGCACCACGTTTCCACTAGCTGTTCAACACCGAATATTATCTTTTTATTTCCATAACAAGAGTAGCAATAGCACCGACTTGCACAACTGGAAGCACCTAATATTGGAGATTTCTTTCCTTATGAAGGAGTAACTTTTTATGCAAGTTTCTCAAACCTGGCAAGACCTAATGCAAATCGTGTGGTGCTGTGAAGAATATTTAGTTTTGACCGAGAGATACAAGACACAAGGTTTTTTATAAAACTGAATGCAAGAGAACAAGTGGAAGCTGAGTTTAAAATGTAAAGAAAGAAATAAGAGGTGCGATGCCCTGATGTGCATAACTTGGAAAACCTAGCAGTCGTGTGTCTTGCTATATATATAGGTTAGTCTTTTGTCTAAAAGAGGGTGGGGGGCTGAGGCTTGAGCCTCTCTTGTACATAGTGCTTGCTATTTTCTTCTTGGGTTATTTTCCTGCAAACATTTCCTTTGTATGTTTTTATTTTTATTTTTACATTGTTGATATAAGTTAGTCTTTTGTCTTTAGCCATGAGAGGCTAATTCTTCAACTAAGATTGAAGATGGAACCTCGCCTTTGATAATACTTTCATTCTTGTTAGTTTATCTTGTGCAATTCCGATATTTATCAAAATATTGTTCAAGTCCAATATTCAATTAATTGATTTATGTCTTTTGATTGAATGATTATTTATTAAAAGTTGGATATTCAATGTGTTTCAACCAATGGATACATCAAATGATTTGGTTGAAAGAGGATATCCATTATGATTTGTTTGTCAAAACGGATACATTGGATGATTTGATTTCAACTGGGTATTTGTTGTCATTTGTTATTAAGTTAGATTCATGAATGATTTAACATAATTTTTATGGAACCTTGAACAACGAATATGTCTCAATTGTTTATCGCGTGTATGAATAAAATACAAGAATTGTTATTTGATATGGTGAGGTGGATTCTAAAACCTTAGTGCTCTTTTTTATTAATTGTTTTTAATTCAGTTTTTATTTAGTTTATTATTTTACATTATAAAATCCCAAAATTTGGAACTAGGTTAAGATAAAATTAGTTTAAATAGAAATTAGTTTTTGCAACACAATTCCCTGTGGATTCGACCTCGCACTTGCACAACACTATATTGCAAACGATTCGTGCACTTGCGAGTTAAATAAATTTGCACATCAACTTCAATTCAGCGCAGCAACAACACACAATGGCAATGACTTGAGAGAGAATAACTTAGCACAATAACTCTAAAAATACAACTCTCTAAGAACCACGGAATTCAATACCGAATTCTTACAATTCTCAAGCCTAAAGGCCTCTATTTATAAGCTACAGGTTCAAATGAGCATTTGGCTTGAAATACTTAGGCGCCCTCCGGACAGTAGACATGAGGCGTCCGGACGAACAACTGTGCGATCGGCTTTCCAAATTTCGCAGAAATTCTTTCCTGAATTGAGCCTCGTCTAGACGGTGTTGCCCTGTCGTCCGGACAGTCGCACTTTAACTGCACACAATTTCCATATCAAGGCTTGGCACGTCCGGACCATGATATCTGTCGTCTGGAAGGTGAATTTGATGCACGCAATTTCCATATATGAAGTTCGCGCTTCCGGACCATGAAGACCGTCGTCCAGACGTCTGATTTTTGAATGCACAACTTGCCTTATGGATGAGGACGTCTGGACGGGAATCCATATCGTCCGAACGGTGGCAGCTATCTTCCCATATCTGTGTTTTGGAAAGAAATCCCATAGTTGATTGAAAACTGAGTGGCGTTTGGACATGCTACTGAAACGTCTGGACAGATGCAAGCTAGAACAATTCGAAGCTTCTCGACACAAAGGAAGGTCCGGATGGATGATGCTTTGGACAGTTGGGCATCCAGACTGTATATCATGTCATCCGGATGGCTGCAAGGGATCCGATTTCTTTGACTTGTAGACTGTGCAGAATCTTCTAGAAGAACTCTGAATAGCTGTATCCCTGTTTAAATGCATCTTTACATAGAAGTGATTTTGTCCAACAGAATGTAGCCAACCACAAACTAACAAACTCCTCTTTTTGGCCATTCTGGGACAAAAATCACTTGACCGGTTAAAAATACAAACCCGGTCCAAATCAAAAATTACCCCCCCCCTTTTGACACAAAAGGACAAAGGGTGAAACAGAGTAAAGATAAAAACCATATAAAAATTACTCCCCCTAAATGTCATAAAAGGACAAGGATAAACAGAGTAATAATATCCAGGAGTTAAAAAAGTTTAACAAAATATCCAAAACAGATTAACATAATGTCTCAAAATACAAAAAAAATCAAGATGCACCAGCCATCGGCACATCGTCCTCATCATCACTCCTGGATGTCCAGTTGGCTCTGCTTCCCACGGACGTTGATAGAGTGAATCTCCTGCTGCATAGAAGAAAGTGCCAACTGCATAGAGCTCATGCCGTTCTAAAGTGCAGCCAAAGCCTCCAATATCTCAGCATAGCCGTAATCCTGCTGTGGAGGTGGAGGAGCATTCTGAGAAGAAGATGTCGTATCAAGTATTGCTACATGGATGGGAGGGGGCTATGGAACATCATCCAGATCATCACGCCTCAGCTGGGCATTAGACTTCATCAGCGTCTGCTTGCTTATGGGATCCTGAATCTTCATTTTTGACTCTCCAGTGACACCGATGCCTGACTGTAAAATAATCTGAGTGAGAAGGCAACCAAAAGGCAAACCGGTATTGCTCTCATCACGAGCCTCCAAGATAACCCCAAGATATGCTTGCACAGCCAGAAAGGCAAGCGAAGACAAATGGCATATACAAATTGAGCTCTCTTCAATATCATATCACTACGCCTAACAACGAGCCAAAGGTTGTGCTGGACAATCTTGGCAAGCATGCGGTGTCGGGCAGATAGGGTACCAATCCTGATGGTTGTCGTGCGCTCCTCTCTCTGAGGGACAGCATGGAAAAAGTCTCTAAGATCATCTAGAGAAGGAGGTAATACCACCTCATTGTACTAGCTGCCAAAGATTTGGAGCACAGGCACTCCAATGAACTAACTAATGATCTGAGGATCAATAGTGATAGTATGCCCATCCACAAAGGACTGAAGAACCAACCCGCAGTCATCATCTTGAACAACCTCGAGATTAGTATAAAACACTCTGACCAGCCTGGTGAGCACAACATAGGCGCAGTTGTGAATATATCACCAGTGGTAGGTCTAGATGATATCGTGGATGCTGTCTAGAGGAGCCACCATAATATCTGCACGAACCACGTTCCGTTCGGCAATAATAGTTCTGTTCATAATTTTGGCTCTCAGGGCTGCCAAATCTCCTCTGTCCTCTGTCGGACACTACATTGTGGACTGCCGGCAGACATGTTTCTGCAAAAATAACCAACAGGGTTTGCCAAAAATAATCTCATAAATGGTTAGAATCTTGTTAGTTCTAAAGAAAATCCAGCATTATAACAGCAGTAAAATGGACTTTCCAAAAAAAAAACAATCAGCCAATATCACAATACAGTCCAAAATAATTCCAAAACAGATGATCCCAACACAACAGATATCACAAATATGCATTTTATAATCTCAAAAACATTCCCCAAAAAAATTCAATATTCTAACAGTCAACAAACTACTGAAAAGAATTACAATAATTGATAAAGTACCTGGAGAGATGAGAAAGATGCACAAATGGACAAAATAGGTCGAGATAATGCCAAAAACAGCGAGAAAACACGCACTAGAAGACAACAAGTACGAAAAAATTAAGTGAAAACAAAAGAAGATGCGGCGGCGGTTAGGGTAGAGGCTCGACTTATAACCTATGGGGTCCCCGTCCGGACGGTTCACTAACCCTTCCGGACGTGCGTTGCCACATAAGCATGCGACAAGCCGCGCGCGTCCAAACTTGTAACCCTATCATCCGGCCGTTCGAGCCACATCCGTTCAAACGCATGGAGAGACCGTCCGGATGCTTCACACTGAAACACAAAATTTGAAGGAAAAATTGCAAAGAAATATTTTTCCTAATGTTAGCTTCAGAACACGCATGTATAATCAACTGATAAAACAGTTAAATAGCATCTCAAAACTATGCAGAGATATAAAAGAGAGTTCAGAGTTCAATCAGCACAAAATTTTCCTGTGGACAGAAAATTTAAATAGATTACTCAACTCATGCAATGTGTGTGTGTGTGTGAAGACTTTCCCAAAAGGTATGAATTTCACTGATATGACAAAAAGCATCTAGATTTTATAGAAAAGAGAGAAAATCAATGAAAGATCAGTCAAAAGTCAAACCTTATAAAGTACTAGGGCCTAGCCACCCTCATTTGATACACTCCCCCTAAGATGCAGCACCTAATTGTTTTACTTGTACCATGAAGGACAAGGTAAAATTTTACTTACACCATGAAGGACAAGGCATAAAGCTAATTCAGCACAGAAGCAGTGAATATAAGCATATAGCACAGAAAACTGAAGTATTACTGCTTGATTCTTGTTGGTGCTGCAACCTAGAGAGAATGCTAGAATTTTTAGGCTCTAGGTTCAACTAGCACGTTGGTCAATTTGGCTATCTTATCAAAAACATCTCTCTTATTTAGAATTTTCAGAAGCAAAAAGTCAGAGAGGAAAAGATATACCTTAGAGCACTAGCAGCAAACACCCAACCATTTTCCCTATATTTAGGGAACAAAACTACTTTTTGCTTCCCTATAAAAAAACACTCCACCATAGATTCTCTTAATTTTTCCTATATTAATTAAATCCTCTTTTTTACTCTTATTTT
>NC_084894.1:14528115-14545615 GCF_958979055.1 Alnus glutinosa | reverse complement strand
GTTGTTTTTGGAGAAATATTTCCCAGCTTCAAAGGTGAAAATAAATAATGACTTTTAATTTAACCAAGTGTGTGTGTGTTTGTGTGCAACAAAATATCTTAAATGCGGAATTTAAATGAGACAAGATATTTGTTACGAAGTGGAAACTTTGTGAAGAGAAAAACCACTCCGGAGCAGCCAAACCCAGGAACTCGACTATCCAAAAACAAAGCTAGTTACAAGACACTCGTACTCACATACCTTTATGCAGTAGTCATACATTTAACTCTGACACGAAGCCTATCTTGAATGCTTCCCAACCAGATCTCCTTCCTAAAGGGGTTTTTGATAGATTCCTTTACCTTAGGGCCGACCCCTAAGATAGACTTCACATGAACAGTTAAGCACACACTGGCAACAGCTTGAGAGCTAGCGGATCTTTGATTCTCCCTAAACACCTTCTCAAAGCTAAGAGAATTCAATAATGAATTTTGTACGATTTTTTGACAAGCCTAGGGCCCTCTATTTATAGGCTTACAGAAAACCTAAAACTGCTGAGATTCGAACTTTAGCTGTTGAGCGTCCAGACGGAAGTTAGTCACGTCCAGACAATCTTCTGCGATATCCTTTCAGAAATAGTGCAATTCTATCTTTATCAGGTCTACGTCCGGACGACTTGGCCGAGCATCCGGACAGTCTTCGCTATAACTCCTTTCTGCGTTCGAACGGAACACTGGAGTAATTTGAAATGCTGGACAGCGTTCAGATGTGTTGCCACGTTGTCCGGACGACTTGTAGAGACTTCCCTAACAGTGTCGACTTCTGAAATCCAACTCCGTGTTGAATACTAATTGACCTAGCCGTCCAAACGATGTTGCTCTGTCGTCCGGACATCTTCAAAACAAACTGCTGGACACTGCAGGGAGTCCGAATGCCTTCAAAGGCTCGTCCGGACAGTTGCACAAGAACCAGTTGATTTGGCTTGGAATTTGCAAGAACTCTTCATGGACATCTTCTAGAAGCTTGTGATCAATCACATGCTTTGATTTTAACACTGTCTGAATACATGAAGATTCTGAATTGAGAACTAACCATCCTATTAATTCGCAACCATTACATAAAGTGTTTTTTGTTATCCAGAATGTAGCCAATATAAAATACTAACAAAGGGCATCCAACATTCGAAAAGAAATTTGTGGTGTAAGGCAGCACAACGGAGAGTTGATGAGTGCCAAATATTGTATATTTGAACCCCTTAATTCACATTTTTTAAACCTTTAGCTTTGTTATTTTTTAATGTTTTTTGTTAGTTTTTGTATTTTGGTATTTTGCAAATCATGGAGAGAAAACGATAGTTTTAAAGTGAAAAATGCAAATTTTGGAAGTCAAAGTCGGATTGGATTAAATTTCAGGTTCTGTACAAGTCATAGTATTTTGATCATAACGTTTAGGTCATGTATCAGATTAAAGTCAAATTATAGGCGTTGGAAAGCCAATTCAAAATACTACAAACCATTGTGAAATAGTTTTCCTAATTCGAATGTCTGCTATGTCATAAGTACCCCGCAATATAAGAACGTGAATTTCTTTGCTCCTGGCAGCTGCAGATACTCCAAACCCTAGTATTCTTTTCTCTTAGTAGGGTTTTTGAGGGGTAGAGGTGCCATTTTAAAAATATGGCCCTAAACCCTAGCGTTTGTTTCTCCTATTGGGGTTTAGAGGGGTAGAGGTGCCATTTTGTAAAAGTTAGGATTAACCTAATCTTCTGCTATAAATACCCCATGCTATGTACCACTTAGAGCATCAATTTTTCTCTTCAGAGCACTTGTCTTAGCTCTTGTCTTTTCATTTGTAAGTTGTTACTTTGTTCTTATTTCTTTTAATTTAAATTTATTTTCCATTCTTCTTTATCTTCTTTTAACTAATCGCTTTAATTTAAAGTTATTTAATTTTCAGTTGTTCTTCTTTCTTTTCAATTTTATTTATTGCTTACTTTTTTTAATTTATTGTTATTTAGTTTCCATTCTTCCTTTCTTTCCCATAATTTCAATCTATTGTTTTCTTTTCACTTTTATTAGATTTCTGTTCTTCCTTCTCTTCTTTGCTTTTGTTATTTTATGTTTTCATTTCAAGAGTTTTTGGTGTTTTTAGTCATGAAAGGCTAAAATCCTCAACTAAGATTAAGGATAAAACCTCATCAATGATAACACCTATGCTCTTGTCATGATATTCATATATTCAATATTCTTATGTATATTCAAATTCCATGTCAATTTATCGAATCATATTCTTTAGATTGATGATTTTTATTTGATGTTTGTTGTAATTCAATCGATGGATACATCGATTGATTTCTTTGAGATTGGGGTACCTATTGTGATTTCCGGATACAATAGATGATTTCAATTAAAATGGGATAATCGTTGTGATTTGTTTGAGTTGAATTCTTCAAATATTTTCATGCTTTGTTACTTAAGAATTTGAATATCGAGCTTATTGAATTGAATTTATGAATAAAATATAAGAGTATGGTGTTTGATTTGATTTGGTGAATTCCAATACCTTAGTGTTTTTTTTTTTTTAATAAATTGTTCTTATTCAATTTTATTTTTGTGTAATTATTTTTCTTGACAAATCTTTCAAATATTTGGCTCTAGGTTAAAATAAAGTTAATTTAAATAGAAATTGATTTTTCTTCTTTATACACACTTCCTTGCATATTCGACCTCACACTTGCATGAACTATGCTACATACGATTCATGCGCTTGCGAGTTAAATAAATTTACATATCAAGTTTTTGGCGCCATTGTAGGGGAGGTGCTGATTTGTAAAAAAATAAAAAAATAAAAAAAATAAAAATCAATTTTTGTTTATTTTAATTTTGTTTTTCTACTAGATTTTTTTTTATTTTTTTTCTTTTTCTCAATTTTTTTTATTTAATTTTCAAACGAAAAAATAAAAAAATAAAAAAAAAAATTTGCAAGGATTTCTGTTTTGTCATTGTTTCAGGTTCTGCGGAATTTCGCGAAGTCAATCGATCAACACAGGAGGCATTACCTGGAGAAGTTTAGTAGCGGAAATGTTTTTGCCAAAAATTATTTTTGGTCCAATCTTGTAAGTTTTAATTTTTACTTTTTTTTTTTTTTTAATCTTTGTTTCGTTGTATGCATTCGTGATTAGACTTGATTTTTCTCTTATTTATTTTGTTTGTGCTATTTTTCTTTTAATCTTAAAAAAAAAAAAGAATAAAAAAGAATAAAAGAAAAGAGAAGACTTTGCTAGTGTGCGTCTACGAAGCTATCTAAAGGGCAAATTCTGGCAATGAAGGTCTTGGGATTTAAGTGTGTCCGGTGTGACCCCCTTCACCTTCCTAGGAACTAACCTAGATTGCACCTTGGAAAATTTTGTTTACCCTACTTGTAATTTCTTTTCTCTATCTTGTTTATTTATTTTTTTTTTTTCCTTCATTTTTTTTCTATCTTGTTGGTTTTGTGGTTAAATTTTGTTTGGAATTCAGTGTATGCTTGGTTGGAGATCCTTGAACTTAGAATTGTTACCCTTAGATCCCGATCTAGATAGGGTGTTTAGGAAAAATTGCAAAACACCTGTTGAGCGGAGAACAACTTTTGAGATGGGAGACAACATGGCAGGAAATCCCAATGTGAATGTGAAGTAGCCTGAGCAGCCAAGAGCGGAAAATGTGGACTACACTAGATCACTAAGGGATTTATTCACACCCGTTTCGACAAACTCTACGTCATGTATAGTTTTGCCACCCACCAATGCCACCCATTTCGATTTAAAACCGCATGTCATCCCAACTCTTGCCCTCATTCCATGGTTTCGACCTCGAAAATCCTTACAGCCATGTGAAAAAGTTCAAAGATATCTGTGCTACTTTCAAATTTCAAAACTTTTCTGAGGAGTCTGTGCATCTTCGACTTTTTCCATTCTCACTTCACGATAGAGCCAAGGCATGGCTAGATTCAAACATGCCTGGATCTATCACATCTTGGGATAACTTGCTCGCCAAGTTTTACAGCAAATTTTTCCTAATGTCCAAGGTGAACGAATGTAGAAATGAAATAAGATCTTTTTCGCAGGAGGATGAAGAGAAAGTTTCTGAAAGTTGGGAAACGTTTAAAGATATGTTGATCAAGTACCCTCCACATGGATACAAGAAATGGAGGCGCATTTCTGAATTTGATTAGAGAAGAAGCATATCGAACCTTAGATCAGTTGTCCGACAACTCCCAGCAGTGGGATTTTTTAAGCTATCGGGACAAATCTTCTCGCATCCAAAAGAAGGGAGAGGCATCTACGAGGTGAAGGAAGATATGGAGCTAAAGATGAAATTAGATGCCCTCACTAAGAAGGTCAATGCGCTCGTCATTGGTAAATCCATCAATTCTGCGAACCCATTCCACGTGGATTGTTGTTCCATCTGTGCTAGTCCCATTCACTCGGTACAGACTTGTCCTTCTTTGCCAACCTTTGTCGAGTCATCGCTGGAACAAGTCAATGCTTTCAATGACTTTAGGAAGCAATCCAATGGACCATTCTCTGAGATTTACAATCCTGGGTGGCGAAACCATCCAAATTTTTCGTGGAAGCAGAACCAACCAATGAATCAAGGGGGGTCCTCTCATCAAGCCCATAATCAATACCCCCTGGATTCCATCAATCAGTTCAGGGTCGTCAAGCGCCACCAGTACCAACATACCAAGTCCCTACTAAAGCCCCAACCTCTTCTTCACAGTCCACATTGGAGGACTCTGTCAAAGCCTTCATGCAATTTACAAACCAAACTATCAGTGAAGTGAAGAATGCCACATTGGTGAACACCCACTCTATTAGTGAAGTGAAGAATGCCACCATGGTGAACTCTCAAGCAATTGCCAAGATGGAAGTTCAGTTTGGTCAAATGGCAAATCAATTGGGTGAGAGAGAGAAAGGGAAGCTTCCCAGCCAGCCCATGCCAAATCCAAGGTTGCAGTTCCATGGGGGAATTTCATCAAATGCTGTGTGTTAGTTTGTAATTGGCCGCATTCTGTTGGACAAAATCATTTCATTATAAAGATGCTTTTTATTAGGGATTCCACTATTCAGAAGTGTTCTAGAAGATTCTGCACAGTTTGCAAGTCAGAAAATTCGGTTCCCTGCCAGCCATCTGGACGCCCAGCTGTCCAATGTATAAACCGTCCGGACGCACATCAGACTAAAGCATCATCTGTCCGGACGACGTGGATTCCCGTCTGGACCTTCCTCTGTGTCACGAAGTTTTAAACTGCTCCAGCTTGCATCCGTCCAGACGTTTCAGCAGCCCGTCTGAACAACTCTGAATGTTCACAAAGCTTCAGATTTTCTTTCCAAAATCAAATATGGGAAGATTGCCGCAACCGTCCGGACGACGTGGATTCCCGTCCGAACGTGCTACTCCTTAAGGCAAGTTCGCAATTCAAATTCAACAGTCCGGACACCAGTCTACCATGGTCTTGACGCGCGTATGACAGATATGGAAATTGCGTGTAGCAGATCACTCGTTCGGACGCCCATCCTCCTGGTCCGGACGCGTGAAGCCTTTATAAGGAAATTACTTGCAGCTGACATGCGACTATCTAGACGACAGTGCCTCATCGTTCGGACACGGCTCTCAAACAGGAAAGATTTTCAGGGAATTCTCAGAATTTCGATCGCACAGTTGTCCATCCGGACGGCTTATGACCACCATCCAGACGGCGCCCAACTTTATTTAGCCAGACGCTTATTTGAGTCCTTAGCCTATAAATAGAGGCCCATATGCTTGAGAATTGTAAGAATTTGGTATTGAATTCCACTAGTGCTTAGAGAGTTATTTTGTGAGGTTATTGAGCTGAGTTGATCTCTCTGAAGCCGTTGTTGCTGTGTGTGCTGTTGCTGTGCTTAAACTGAAGTCTATCTTAAGGGTTGGCCCTAAGGTAAAGGATTCCATTGAAGACCCCTTCAGGTAGGAGACCTGGTTGGGTGGCGTTCGTGTTAGGCTACACGCTAGAATGCAAGGTATGACCACTGCATCAGGAGTATGTGAGTGCTACTATCTTGTAACTAGTCTTGTCTTCTGAATAGTGGATATCCTGGGTTTGGCTGCCCCAGAGTGGTTTTTCTCATCTAGAGTTTCCACTTCGTTAACAAAAATCTTGTGTTATTTATTTTCTGCATTATTTTGTTAACACATTGTGCACACACACACTTGCTTTATTTTAGAAGTCAAATTCATTTTTCAATTGGTATCAGAGCTTGGTACACTCTGTTGAGATTTATTTCTAGAGTGTTATTTTTGACTTCTCTTATTAATATGTCCCAACTCTTAATACTGTTCTGCCTTCGACGGTACGAACTATGGTTATTGAAAAGCTCGCATGCGTTTCTTTTTAAAATCTATTGACTGTTGGAGTATTGTTGAAACTGGTTGGACTAAACCAGAGGATACAACACTTGAACTAGTCCCTCAGAAAAATGCATGACCTTCTAATGATAAAGCCCTCCATGCTCTATGTCAAGCACTTTCACCGTCTGAATTTGCAAAAATTTCAAACTGTGAATCTGCTCAAGAAGCATGGCAAATCTTGGAAACAACTTATGAAGGCACTAAACTTGTAAAATCTGCCAAACTTCAAATGTTGATTTCCATATTTTAAGAAATTAAGATGTTGGAAGAAGAGACATTTGGAGAGTTTTACTCCAAGATGAGTGACCTGAGAAACTCCATGGTGAGTCCTGGGAAGCTTGTCTCGGATGTAAAACTCATCCGAAAGTTTCTAAGATCTCTACCTGAGCGTTTCAGGATCAAGGTGACTACTATTGAAGAAAGTAAAGATCTAGAAGAAATGAAGATTGAAGAGTTGGTGGGATCTCTTCAAACTTATGAGCTGTCCCTGCCCCCGGTCAAGAAGCTAAAGACCATTGCCTTGAAGGCTTCCAAGAAAAAGGTAGAAGCCTCATTTGGAGATGACTCTAAGGAGGAAGAAAAAGCTGTGGCTATGTTAGCCAAGAATTTCAGAAGACTAATGAGAGACGACCGATTCAAGAAGAAGTTTTTTGAAAAGGTGAAGAAAGCTCCCAGAAAAGCTAAACCTGAGGAAGAAGAAAAGAAGAATCCCAGAGGGCCCAGATGTTATGAATGCTCAGGTTTTGGGCATATCCGAGCCAATTGCGGGAATCTTAAGAAGGGCAAGGTGAAGGCTTACGATGTGACTCTTAGTGATGAGTCAGAAGAAGAAGCTCCTGAGTCTGAGAAATTTCTAGCCTTTATAGCTCCACTCGTTGAGGAGGAAGACTCTTATTACTCAGAGCATAGTGATGATGGGGAAGAGCTCAAGGAGGCTTACAAGACTCTATACATAGAGTATGAAAAGCTGAGGGAAGGTCGAAAGCAGCATATTCATGATCTGAACAATTTACAGACTGAGAAAAGTTCATTGCTGCTTAGAATACAAGAGCTGGAGGAGAAGCTGCTAGAGACTTAGCTCCAATTAGAAAGAGTCACTGATGAAAAGCTGACTCATATGCTGTTTATTCAGAAAAGACCAACTGACAAGACTGGTCTCGGGTATGTAGCTCCCTCTTCTGATGTTCCCTCTACTTCAAAGACTGTATTTGTGAAACCTGCAGTCCCAGAGCCTCCTCCCACTACTGAAGATAAAGGGAAGGACAAGATCATTGGAGATGTTCCAGGCACTCAGAAGACCCCTTCCATAAGAAGATCTCCTATATGCCATCACTGTGATCTAAGTGGGCATGTTCGTACTCAGTGCTCCCTTCTAAAAGCACAGAAAGCCAAAGCCAAGAAAGAAGTGCCCAGACAAGCTAATCATGTCACTAGACCTCAGACCCAGCATCAGACTCCGAGGAATCAGGCACCTTACCATGCTCCATGGAGGCAAGCACCAAGGTATCAAGCTCCTCAATATCAAGCTCCTTGGTCTCATGCACCTAGGCTCCAGGCATCTCAGCAACAGCGGCCTCAGCAGCGATTTGTACCAGCCAATCATAGTGGTACCTCAAAGACCAAATCTAAGCAATTTAGAAGGCCTCAGAAGATGGAAGAAGATCAATACCACAGTGAGCCACCTATCTGGATGCAGAGCATGATGGTGTGGATGGGTCAGTAAATGAAGTCTTGCCAACAACCACCCATAGGAAGGCAGGCTTGGGTCAAGAAGGATAGTCACCCCATGAGGGAGAACAGACGCACCTAGCAGGTACAAGTGTTCATGCCTAGGATTTGGTTCCTAATCCTATGGCATCAGGTTTGATTGCTTATCTTACTTCCTATATTTTGTATGCAATCTAGGAACTAGTTGTGTTTTGCCCCCTATTTCTCTTGAGAGAACTTTGCAAGTACTTGTTGGGGAAGACAGAAAAAGCAAGTCGAACGACTATTTTTCTGTATTGGCATCATCGAGCGTACACAGGTTTGATCTTGCCTTTCATATGATGTTATTTCCATATTGCATGTGTTTATTAATAATAATAAAAAAATAATAATAATTGGGGAGAATTTGCAGGATATTTTTTTTTTCTCTTGGCATATCAGATATTGCATGTGTTTTCACCTAATATCTCAATTCTATATGTATTAATTTACTTTGCTTAGATATAATTGAAAGTTTATGACTATAATCTGCCAAGTGTTTTCCTGTATATGCAATAGTATAATAGCTTCTTTCCTCATGCGATGAAAATGTGCACTATCCACGACTCCCCTAAAGGTACATCTTTCCTTCTCTGACTTTTTGTTTCTAGAATTTTTGGATAAGAGAAGAGGTCTTTGATAAGATGGCCAAATTGACCACATACTAGTTGAACCTAAAACCTAAAAAATCTGGCATTCTCTCTAGGTTGCAGCATCATAAGAATCAAGTAGTAAAACTTATGAATTCTGCGCTTTAATTGTATATTCACTGCTTATGTGCTGAATTTGCAATATGTCTTGCCCTCTATGTGCAAGTAAAAATTTACCTTGTCCTTCATGGTACAAGTAAAACAATTGTGTGCTGCATCTTAGGGGAAGTGTATCAGATATGGGTGACTAGGCCCTAGTAAGTTATAAGGTTTGACTTTTGACTTATCTTTCACTGATTTTCTCTCTTGTCTAGAAAATCTGGTTGCTATTGTCATATCATTGAAAGTCATACCTTGTGTGTTAAGTCTTCACATACACGCATTGCATGAGTTGAGTCGTCTATTTAAATTTTCTGTGTCCAGGAAAATATTTGTGCTGATTGAACTCTCAACTCTTTTTATATCACTGCTTAGTTTTGAGATGCTCTTTGATTGTGTTATCAATGGATTATACATGCGTGTTCTGAAACTGACTTGAGAAAAATTAAATTCTGCAAATTTTCTTCAGTTTTCTGTTTTTTAGTGTGAATCGTCCAGATGGTCTCTCATGGTGTCCGGACGGGGGTAGCTCAGTCAGCTAGACGGTTCTGTTCACGTCCAAACGGTGTTAATGACCCGTCTAGACGGGGACCCCACAGGCTCTATATATACCCTGGTCGCCGCACTTTCACCCTACCCCACCAAAAAGTCTTCTTTTGGCCTCTAGTGAGTGATTTCTTGCAAGTTTTTGGCATTATCTTGCCCTTTCTTGTCTTTTTGTGCATTAATCTCACATTTCAGGTATTTTTCTAGTCTTTTTCTCTTCAGTTTATTTTTAACTGTTAGAATATTGATTTCTTTAGGAATGTTGTTGAGATTATGAGATGCATATGTGTGATATCTACTGTGTTGAGACTATTTGTGGTAGTATTTTTGGGGAATACAATGTGACATTTTCTGTCTGTACTTTTAGAAAAGTCTTGTTTACTGCCGTTATAATGCTCAAATTTTTGTGACCTAACAAGAATATTTTTGGATTGTTTGTCTTGACAAATCTTGTTGGTCTCTTTTGCAGAATCATGTCTGCAGGCAGTCTACAGTGCAGAGTTCGCTAGAGGACAGAGGGAGATATGACAGCTATCAGAATCAAAATCATGGACCGCCCAATCATTACCGAGTGGAATGTGGTCCACTCTGACATTATGGTGGCACCTCTGAATAGTATCCATGACTCTATCCAGACATATCATTGGGGATATCTGCATAGCTACGCTTGTGTTGTGTACACCAGGCTAGTGAGACTTTTCTATGCCAACCTAGAGGTGGTGCAGGACGATGACCGCGGGTTGGTGCCTTAGTCCACTGTTCTTGGGCATATTATCACTGTTGATCCCCAGATCATCAGCCAGGTCATAGGAGTACCTGTCCTCGAGATGCTTGGCAGCCCTTACAATGAGGTAGTACTTCCTCTTTCTATGGAAGATCTCCGAGAGTTCTTCCACGCAGTTCCACAGGGAGAGGAGCGCGCCACCACCATCAGGATCGGTTCACTATCTGCTCCTCATCGTATGTTTGCCAAGATCGTTCAGCACAACCTATGGCCAGTCGTCAAGCGCAGTGACCTAATTTTGAAGAGGGCCCAGTTCGTCTATGCCATTCATCTTCGCTTGCCCTTCTGCCTGTGCAAGCATATTTTGGGTGTCATTTTGGAGGCCCGTGATGAGAGCAATACCGGTCTTCCTTTCGGCTGCCTGCTCACTTAGATTATTCTACAGTCAGGCATAAGTATTGCTGGCGAGCCAAAGATAAAGATCCAGGATCCACTCAGCAAGCAGACGCTGATGAAGTCCAATGCTTAGCTGCGAAGAGATGATCCGGATGACGATATGCCCACGCCTCCTCTTATTCCTGTCAGCATCCCGAGTGTGGCTTCCTCTTCCAGACTACACCGCCACTATAGCCAGATGTCAGCTATTCTTAGATTATGGAGGCTCTGGCAGCTATCCAAGGGGGCATGAGTTCCATGCAGCTGTCTATGCCATCTATGCAATAGTCTATCTCTACCATGCAGCAGGAGGTTCACTCCATCAACCTCCGGGTAGAGCAAAACCAGCTGGACCTCCAGGAGTGCCTCAAGCTCCACCACTCGTCCAGCAGTGATGACGAGGACGATGCGCCGATTGCCAAGGATGTTTGAGTTTCTTTTTGTTTTGTAGTTGTCTTTTTCAGTTTTTGAGACATTTGTGTTATATTTGCTACTTTTGTTAAACTCCTGGATTATATTTCTCTGTTTACCCTGGTCCTTCTGAGACTGTTAGGGGGAGTAATTTTTGATGTGGTTATTTTTATTACTTTGTTTTACCCTTTGTCCCTTTGAGACAAAAAGGGGGGGTAATTTTTATTTTTGGCCTGGGATTCTATTTTTAACCGATCAAGTGATTTTTGTCCCAGAATGGCCAAAAGGGGAGTTTGTTAGTTTGTAATTGGCCGCATTCTGTTGGACAAAATCACTTCATTGTAAAGATGCTTTTTATCATGAATTTTGCTATTCATAAGTGTTCTAGAAGATTCTGCATAGTTTGCAAGTCAAAAAATTCGGTTCCCTGCCAGCCGTCAGGACGCCTAGCTATCTAATGCATAAACCGTCCGAACGACGTGACATACCATCCAGACGCACATCAGACTAAAGCATCATCCGTTCGGACGACGTGGATTCCCTTCCAGACCTTCCTCTGTGTCGCAAAGCTTCGAACTCCACCAGCTTGCATCCGTCTGGATGTTTCAACAGCCCGTCCAAACGACTCTCAATGTTCGACCAAGCTTCATATTTTCTTTCAAAAATCAAATATGGGAAGATTACCGCAACCGTCCGAACAATGTGGATTCCCATCCGGACGCACTACTCCTTAAGGCAAGTTTGCAATTCAAATTCAACAGTCCGGACACCAGTCTACCATGGTCCAGACGCGCGTATGATAGATATGAAAATTGCGTGTAGCAGATCACCCGTCCGGACGCCCATCCTCCTGGTCCAGACACGTGAAGCCTTTATAAGGAAATTACTTGCAGCGAACGTGCGATGGTCTGGACGATAATGCCTTATCGTTCGGACACAGCTCTCAAACAGGAAAGATTTTCAGCGAAATTCTCAGAATTTTGGTCGCACAGTTGTCCGTCTGGATGGCTTATGACCACCGTCCGGACGGTGCCCAGCTTTATCAAGCTAGACGCTCATTTAAGTCCTTGGCCTATAAATAGAGGCCCCTATGCTTAAGAATTGTAAAAATTCGGTATTGAATTCCACTAGTGCTTAGAGAGTTATTTTGTGAGGTTATTGAGCTGAGTTGATCTCTCTGAAGCCGTTGTTGTGTGTGATGTTGCTACGCTTAAACTGAAGTCTATCTTAAGGGTTGGCCCTAAGGTAAAGGATTCGATTGAAGACCCTTTCAGGTAGGAGACCTGGTTGGGAGGCTTCGTGTTAGGCTACACATTAGAGTGCAAGGTACGACCACTGCATCAATGGTATGTGAGTGCTACTATCTTGTAACTAGTCTTGTCTTCTAAATAGTGGATATCTTGGGTTTGGCTGTCTCGGAGTGGTTTTTCTTATCTAGAGTTTCCACTTCGTTAACAAAAATCTTGTGTTATTTATTTTCCGCATTATTTTGTTAACACATTGTGCACACACACACTTGCTTTATTTTAGAAGTCAATTTCAATTTTTACTGTACACAGCCAAGAGCATGTTCAAGCCATTTTCTCACTTAGGTCAGGGAGACAAGTGGACAACCAAGTGGTTCTTACTGAAGAGAACCCTATTTCATAACAAGAGTAAGGAAGTGACAACACAGAGGAGAAAGATGCGGAGCCATCTACAGTCATTGTTGAGATTCCTCCTAGGTTGTATAAGCTTAAGGCGCTTGCATTGAAGGAGGGAAGTTCGATGACATTTTAGAGGTATTCAAGCAAGTGCAGATCAACATCCCATTTTTGGATGACATCCAGCAGGTGCCATCTTATGCCAAGTTCTTGAAGGACTTAATTACTATTAAGAGGAAGACTAATGTCTCGAAGATGGTATGTTTGACCGAGCACATCAGTTTGATCCTTCAATGCAAGCTGCCCATCAAGCACAAGGACCCTGGATGTCCAACCATTTCTTGCATGATAGGAGTTAGCCACATAGAGAAGGCTCTGCTTGATCTTGGCGCAAGTGTCAACCTCTTACCCTATTCAGTGTACCTGCAATTGGGGTTGGGAGAATTGAAGCCTACCTCTATGACGCTTCAATTGGCTAATCGATTAGTGAAGGTACCACAGGAAATCATTGAGGACATTTTGATTAAGGTGGATAAATTCTATTTCCCTGTGGATTTTATAGTGCTAGACACAGAGCCGGTCCGGAATGTAGGGATTCAAATACTGGTAATTCGAGTGCGACCTTTCTTAGCCATGGCTAACGTCCTCATCAATTGTAGGACAGGGGCCATGAAGATCTCTTTTGGCAATATGACTGTGGAGCTGAACATCTTCGACATCAGCAAACAACCATTAAAGACTAATGAGATTGGAAATGCATGCTTGATTGAGGAGATCATTGAAGATACTATTGATGAAACAAGCATTGAGGACCCCCTGGAGGCATGTTTTGCTCAATTCGGAGAAGATTTGGACTTGGATAAGCTATTTGAGCAAGCAAATGCCATGTTAGAGTTTGCTCCTCTGGAGAGCAGCAAGGAAGACGAGGTACCAGTTCCCAAGCCTCCCGAGAAGGAACTTAAGCCATTGCTTGACAGTCTTAAGAATAGGTTCCTAGGTCCAGCCGAATCCTTGCCAGTGATTATAGCCTCAGACTTAGTTGATACTCAAGAAGAGAAATTGTTGGATATTTTAAGAGAGCACAAGGAGGCTATTAGCTGGACAATTGAAGATATCCAAGGAATCAACCCTTTGGTGGTTATGCACAAGATACACTTGGAGGAGGATGCCAAACCATCGAGGGAGCCACAAAGAAGGCTCAACCTAGCTATGCAAGAAGTTGTATGAGCTAAAGTGATCAAGTTATTGGACGCAGAAATCATATATCCAATTTCTGATAGCAAGTGGGTGAGCCCAATTCATGTTGTGCTGAAGCGGGCTGGATTAACGGTAGTGGAGAACAAAGACGGTGAGTTGGTGCCAACTCGTATTCAATCAGGATGGAGAGTGTGTTTCGACTACCGCAAATTGAATGCTGCCACCAGGAAGGATCATTTTCCCCTTCCTTTCATTGATCAAATGGTGGAACGCTTGGCGAGGCATGCCTATTACTGTTTCTTGGATGGATATTCTGGATACAACCAAGTCCCTGTGGACCCCAAAGATCAAGAGAAGATAACTTTCACCTGCCCTTATGGCACGTTCGCCTATCGTCGCATGCCCTTTGGGTAATGCAATGCACCCGCTACTTTTCAGCGGTGCATGGTCAGCATTTTCTCCGATATGGTAGAACATTTTCTAGAGATCTTCATGGATGACTTCTCCGTCTACGGTTCATCTTTTGAGGAATGTCTGCATCGCCTCACGTTGGTCTTAATACGATGTAAAGAGAAGAACCTGGTGCTAAATTGGGAGAAATGTCATTTTATGGTAAAGTAAGGGATTGTGCTTGGCCATGTCATTTCTCATCGTGGGATCGAGGTGGACAAAGCAAAGATAGATCTAATATCCAACCTTCCACCTCCACGTATGGTCAAAGATGTTCATTCTTTCCTGGGCCATGCAAGATTCTATCGGTGATTCATCAAGGATTTCAGCAAAATTGCTAGGCCCTTATGCAAATTGTTGGTAAAAGAGACCCCGTTTATATTTGATGAGAACTGCAAGAAGGCATTTAGGGCTCTAAAGAAGATTCTGACGTCTGCACCCATCATCAAGACACCCAGCTGGGGTGCACCATTTGAGATCATGTGCGACGCTTTGGACAATGCCGTTGGAGCTGTTTTGGGGCAGCGTATAGACAAACTTTCCCATGTCATCTATTATGTGAGTCGGACTCTTAACGACACTCAACTCAACTATTCTACCACTGAGAAGGAGTTGTTGGCGATCGTGTTTGCTTTGGATAAGTTTTGATCCTACCTGCTGGGTTCTAAAGTCATTGTCTACTCGGACCATGCAACCTTGAGGTATCTTTTCTCCAAAAAAGATGCCGAATCTCATCTCATCCGGTGAATACTGCTACTGCAAGAGTTCAACATCAAAATTCAAGATAATAAGGGTTCTGAAAATGTGGTAGCCGACCATCTCTCTAGATTGACTGTTGATTTTACTGAGGAGGCCACCCCCATCTCTGAAACCTTCCCTGATGAGCAATTGATGCACATTGCTCATACTCCTTCACCATGGTTTGCCGATATAGTCAACTATCTTGTCACAGGCCACATGCCTTTACATTAGGGACGACAAGATAAGTCCAAGTTTATGGCCATGGTGAAATATTTTTTCTGAGATGATCCTTACATTTTCAAGTATTGTCCTGATCAGATCATTAGGAGATGTATCCTTGAGTATGACCAAGCTAATCATCTCCTTTTGCCATGATCATGCTTGTGGAGGCCACTTTAGTGCAAAGAAGACTGCTGCAAAGATTTTGCAGTGTGGATTTTATTGGCCTACCTTGTTCCGTGACTTTCATACATACTGTGCCTCTTATGAGTGCTGCCAGAAGCTAGGGAGTATTTCCAAAAGGAATATGATGCCTCTCAACCCCATTCTGATTGTTGAGATTTTTGATGTGTGAGGCATCGATTTTATGGGACCATTCCCAAACTCCTATGGCTTTCATTTATATCCTTGTTGCTGTGGACTATGTGTCCAAATGGGTGGAAGTTGCTACTTGCAAGACCAATGACCACAAAGTAGTGGTTCAGTTTTTTAAGGATAATATCTTTGCTCGTTTTGGTACTCCCCAAGCAATCATAAGTGATGGTGGTAAGCATTTTTGCAACAAGATCTTTGAGCAGTTGATGAAGAAATATTTCATCACTCACAGGTTACAACCCCATATCACCCTCAGACCAGCAAACAAGTGGAGGTATCTAATAGGGAGATCAAAAGAATTTTGGAGAAGACGGTAAATCCTTCACTGAAAGATTGGTCTCTGGGCTTGAATGATGCACTATGGGCATACCGCACAACCTTCAAGACCCCGATTGGCATGTCTCCATATCGGCTTATCTATGGTAAGGCCTATCATCTTCCAGTGGAGCTGGAGCATCAGGCTTATTGGGCCATCAAGCAATTGACCTTTGATCTCACGATGGCTGGCTCACAGAGGAAGCTCCAACTCAATGAATTGGAGGAACTGAGGAATGATGCTTATGACTATGCGAGGTCTTACAAGGAATGAATGAAGAGGGCCCATGACCAAAATATTCTAAGACAATCTTTTGAGCCTAGTCAGAAAGTCCTTCTCTACAATTCACGATTGCGTCTCTTCCCAGGTAAACTCAAATCTCGATGGACGGGCTCATTTATTGTTCGCTTTGTTTCTTCTTATGGGGCCATTGAGATCGAGGATCCTACAAATGGTACGACTTTCAAGGTCAACGAACAAAGGTTGAAACCATTCTTGGAGTTGAAGAGTCTGGAGATTGAGACGACTCCTTTGGAAGACCCGAGTTATTCCGAATAACGGTTGTCTCTAGAGGAAAGTCTGGCTAAAGACTTAAAACTTAGCGCTTGTGGGAGACAACCCTCATTATTTTCCTTGTCACTAGATTGTTTGTTTGTTTTGTTTTTATTATGTTTTTTAGGATAAGTGTCTGCCATTCAAGTTTGAGGGAGCATTCTGCTACGTTACACTCGACTTGCGTCACTCAATTCGAATTGTATTTCTGGTCACATTGGGGACAATGTGTCATTTTAGTTTAGGGGTGGGGTAAACATTTCTGTTTCGGTCTGTTATTTTGTTGTTTTGTTGCTTTTGTGTTAAAAAAAAATTAAAAAAAAATTGCTATGTTGTTGATTGAGCATGTTTACATCTTAATATGGTTTGCTTAACATTTTGAGTTGCTTAACATTCTGAGTTGCATTTCATTAGAAATTTGAATTTGTTGACTCATCTGCTGGATTAGAGAGACCTCACTTATTTTAATTGAAATTCACAAGCACTTTTGCATTGGTTTTGTGGGGTATGAAATTTGAATTGAGGAATACGTATCATAAGATTTGTAGGATGATTTGTTGATAAAACCTTCGCTGTTTATTACCACACAAAAAAAAAAAAAAAAAAAAAAAAAAAAAAAAAAATCATCAATTTGAGTTCTCATTGAGTAACCGGGCCTATTGCCACACTAAACATTGAGTGTTCGCGTAAAAAGATGCGTAATTTAAATTTGAGTGATTGTATGGTTAGTTTGGCTTCGTAGCCTTTTTGACTTGAGTAATTAAGCCCTTAGGGATGTTTCTACATTTAGTGCCCTAAAACCTTCTGGTTTGGGAGCTATTGGCCCAACACTCGTTACATAGGTCAATTAGAAAGCTTAAAGAAGTCAAGCATTGCACAACCTACATAAAAAAATAAAAAAATAAAAAAAAAATCACATTTTAATTTAAGCCTTGGTTGTTTTCATTTGATAAAATTCCTATGAATTTTGGAGTACACAAACTTTGAGA